>NW_005841858.1:1972987-1978647 GCF_000455745.1 Alligator sinensis
GATTGCCCCCCCACCCAGCAGCACCTGGTGGGCACCGGGGCCTTTTTTTAAAGGACCAATCGGGGGCGGGTGGGAGCAGCCATGGGGGCCTGGGGGGGCTGACAGGGGTCCCCCATGGTCCCCTCCCCCGCCCCCCTGCCCCTTATACTTACCAGCTCAGAGTCAGCTGCAACTCCCTGCTGCAGCTACCAGGGACTGCCCGAATCAAAGCTCCCCGAATCTTTTCTGAAGATTTGGAGAGCTTTGAATCAATTTGGATCTTTAAATTGGTCCCGATTTGATTCGGATTCAGAGATGTGGCCACCGAATCGGGCCAAATCTCCTCCAAATCAAATCACCACCCATAGCTTTGCACAGCCCTAGTAACCAGCATTTAAACCTTTGTTGTATAAAGCAATTTGACACTGCAGGGTCCTTCTGTCTGCCAGACAAAGGTATGAAAAGTTTCAATGGCTTGCTTATAAGGCTAGAAAAGTTTGACTTGGTAACGCCAAAAGTGAGACTAATTAACCATCGGATCAGATGATTAGGAGGGCTGATTTTCAATCATGTGTGTTCCTGGAACAAGATGAGATATCTTTCAAAAAGATATGCTGTGCTGTGCAGCTCCTTGCAGCAGTGACACCCTAGTCTAGAGCAAAGGCAGAGCCATGATCCCCTGCCTGTGCACCCCTGCCCAGTCTCTGCAGGCTACAAACCGTGACTCTGCCCTGGCTCCGGAGCAAGCTGCCCCCATTGCAAGATCCCAGCAGCTCCCAAGAAGCCCCCTGCCCTGCTCTGCCGCACGCCCTGCCAACACAGCTGGGGCAGGTCTCTATTGCAACATCAGCCATGAGCTTTCAGTGCAGCTGCAGCTGGGGTCTCCATGGAGACCAGTTCCAGCCATGTGGGCAGGGGCTGCTGGGAAATGGAGTCTGGCTGCCAACCGGATTGGCCATTTTGCCCACTGCTGTGTTAGAGACAGCCTTGAAAACTACTGCAGAATCTGAAAGCAGAGTAGTAGACTGCTGCAGCACTCTACTGCTATTCCACAGACTGTGGAGGAGAAAGGCTAAATACAATAAAAAAGCCCAAGGCTGAATCAATTTGATCTTCACAGTTTAGTCTAAGCTGTATAGAATGAACAAATAAGCAAGTGAACAGACATTCACTTGTGATTCCAGAAATGCAGCCACATGCATGCACTGTCCCAGGCAAGAAACCTGGGAGCACTAGATCACACCTCCCTGCTCAGCTGGAGCAGACAGCTTGGGCCAAGGCTAGCCTGCCCTCCCTGCAGAGGAGGCTTGCAAGGGAGGTGCAAAGCATCCCAGGATGCTGGGGGACTGTGAGTTAACTTGAATCTGGAGGGGATGTGGGACAGAATTTCAAGAAACCAATTTCACATAAATCAATTAAGTCTAATACTACATCCATCCAGATTTATCTTAAATTGGTTTCACTCATTTTGAACGCAGTACTGAATTTCTGTTGGGTTACAGATTTGAACCATTTTCCATTCACTTATACTGGCTTATGTGTAATTTCTATCCCTAGCCAAAAAAGAAAAAGGTTAGCCATGTTAATCTGAAGCGAAATATAAGGCAGGATAAAAATGCACGTTATAGGCTAACTGAATGAGAACTGCATAAGCTTTCATGAGCAAAAGCTCACTGAAATCTCTTTCCGTCCCTAAACCCTGTGGAACTAGGATTTTCTCTTTTAAGACTGAACAATATGTTCTCATTTATAATTAGTATAAGAATATAACTTTTCAGTGTTGTTTCTTGACAGGTGACCCCAAATGGGAGGCAATGTTTTTAAATGCTAAAAGACTTCCTAACTAGTGCATGCAAAAGGGTTGATGCAGTCTCTCCAGCAAAGTATTCATTTACCAATAGATGAGCATGTAACTTAATTATTAGATCTTGAAATTAGAACATTATGAAAATTTTAATTTTCTGCTTCATTAGTTTTTCCCTTTCAGTGTCAAAATGGTTAGAAACTGTTACAAAGGCTAATTTTGGTTAAAAGCATGGAGAGCAAATGACAGAACTTACCCTCCCACAGTAAATAGATAATGAAATCAGCAGACAGTAATACTGTAATACTTTAGCACTTATCTAAATTTAATCTAATTTAGAACTAAACTGTAATATAACCACCTCATAAACAGTGATCTAGCAATGAATAAAACTTCATATCATTTGCTCTTTTTATTACGTTAGATCTTTCTCTTGACTTTTCTACTGAACACGTTACCAGTGAAGGGGTTGCTCTTTGCAAGATTGTTAAATATACAGAAAAGGGAAAGAAGAAATACACAAAGAACCGGCCTGAAGTCTGGTGCATTTTAGGCATCTGCTTATGCAAAAGAGATCACAGAAGAAGTGAAATGTCCTTCTTTTACCAGAAGATGTAGCTAGTTGTATACACAGACTTCTGAAATGTCTGTGAGCATGATGGAAGATGGGAAGGCAGTTAGTTAATACCTCTCATATAAATTATTTCTTTAGAATTTTAAAAATTGCACATTTAATGCCTTTTCCCCCATAAATCGTTTGACTAATTATAATTGGCTCTCTAAGAGGAAATGTGTGAATGAGTTCTGTACATTTTTCTACATACTCAGATGGTGAATTCAAACCCATATTACTGTGTTACTTTGTTACTTTTCCCTCCCTCTTAGACATCTTACAATTTAAATTAAAGCTGACTATTAAGACATAGGAATGTGAATTCTACAATCTTCAGTGAGCATCTGTGGCATAATAGCCTCAAGTCTAGAACCTAAACTAGCCTTCAAAAGAACTAATTATAAAGCACTCCCATTAGCAAAATCAAGCCTAACAAACGTGTGCTATTTTGAAAATATAATGTTCTTGCAAAATTCTTGTGCTCTAGTATCCAAGCAACATATTTTTACTAGGTAGGAAAAAAAAAATAAAAAAAATCAGTATTTCCAAAAAGTATCCTGAAATCCATGTTATGTTACCATTCATCACACACAAAAATCCAAAATCAGTAAAGCAAAAAATCCTAAAAACTTGCACACAGTTAAGCTTCACCACCTAGAAGGAATGGAAAAATACTATAATAAACTTGTCGTAAGCAATTTCTCAAGAAACTGTCCAAAATTGGTTGTTTAACAAAGGTAGGTGTTCATCTAATAAAGGTGAAGCAGAACTATATTCACTGCACTTGGGAAATCTTTGAGGTTGTCTCCTAAGACAAGTGGCTGTCTTTTAGAAATTTCCCCAAAGTTTATGTAAGTTAGGGATCTAAAGTAAACTTGGGTAGTGAACTGAGTGCTCCTGAAATAAGAAATGAATAAGCTCAGACTGGAACATGTGAGCCAGCACTGGGTAAGCTCTCTCACAGCTTTGCCACTCAATGGATACATTGGAGCTTCAAGTGCTGGACAGAAGTACCGCTGCACAGTAGCAATAGGTAATATTTTTAAACTGAGTATTATTATTTGCTTAGCATTAACAGTGTTCTGGATGCTTTAACAGACATACATAAGGCCATTGTCAAAGTCTAATGCTGTCTGAGGCAGTAAGGCACTGATTTAAGAAAATATCCCTATTCTGGACAGCATGCTGAATTTTTTCACTTTCCTGAACGCATGTCTACATGTTCAAGAGTATATCACAGTACTCATCCTTCCCCCCTTCACTTTCCCCTCCCCAGCAAAAGAGGAAGCATGTTCACTGTGGTCTCAGCCTCTGCTAGCTCAGTAAGGGCCCAAGGGCCAGGTTATTTAGGCTACTAACTCCCACTCTTACTGAAATGTAAGCATTTGCATAGCTTTAAAAACTGGCCCTAAGCCAACTCCCTGATTTCCTCCAGGATACAATGGAGCAGCCATCAAATAAACTATTTTCAGTGGCTAAGGCTAAACTGTGGTAAGTTCATGATAAATTATAATTAGTTGCTGATCTAGTCCTATATGCTAACATGAGTTAAATAACCACTACTCAGGGCTCTGCTTTTTTTTTTTTAAAACAGGACTTATCTGATGGACATCTCTGTTCCAAAAGACGGGGTCCACTGCCCCACAAAAGTAATTAGCTTCTTCACTACTCCCCTCCCTACTCTTATTTGCCCAGCAGCACTGCTCATGGCCAATGGCTGTCACAGGCTGAATGCCATTTCTTTCCTCAGAAGCTGCTTCATGTGGCAGAGAGTTGTATTCCTCTGTGTACCCGCCACCAGACCCCTACAAATAGAAACCTCACCACCTGTGTAGCAGCCTGCCTCCAACTCTGCCAAATTCCAGTTAGACAACACCCCCCACAACACACACACACACACACACACACACTTTCCTCTAACAACCTTGGGAGCACCCAAAATTCACCACACAAACTGATCTGAGGAGACCTCCTCGTTCTCTCTCATACCTACCCACATCAAGAAAGAACCCAAAAATCCTCTATCCATGCTACATACACAGTCGACAGAGACCCCACTCTCCCCATATACAAGGCTTGGAAGTGTCTCACTTCTTTTACTGCTTTATAGACACACATGTGAGACCACTCACGTACACATATGTGTACACACACAAAATAGTTAATGATGTTTACATGTGGCCAGTAAGTTCTAACATGAAATTGTGAGCAGAGTTTTAGCCTCCTAAAGGGATAAAGAGGCAGAATTTACCAAAAGAAGTGCCATCGGTTGGGTAATCCTTGCAATGACAGTGGAAAGAAGATAGCCAAAGGGGTGATGAAAAATAAGGCCTGTGGACAGGATACTGGGAGACCTTTGAAGAGGTCAAACTGCATGGCATGAGTTTTGGCAGAAGGCTGTAAACAGGGAATGGCAAGAAAAGAGAAGCATGTCCAAAGCCAGAAAAAAGACTGTCTAGTTTTACACTGTAAAAAAAATCTTCTTGTGTTGCCTGGAATGAGGTTCCAAGCCTGCAAAAGGATGTACTTTCTGTCTATTGGCTCATATTGTTTAAGACAGGAAACAGTAAGTTCATCACATCCTGAAAAAGGCTCTTACTAAATATGATAGGTTGTTTATTTTATGTTTGAGCCATGTTTTGAAAAGGGAAACTACTAAAATCTCTCTAACTACCTTGAGCCCAGACAATCTTTAATTTTTATTCTTTCCACATACAACCTACTGTATCTCCCTTTTATTGAAGAAAACTGACATTTTTGCTCCTGGGCATGCAGAGACTCCCTGAAGAACAAGATACATCAGCAACCGCCTCTACTTCAGTAAGCAGAAATTTCAGACATAAGCAACTAGGTTTAACAGCATTAAAACACAACTATTAACAGCTTGTCCTAATTACATTAGGAAATGGGTAAGAAATCCTTAAGCAATATCGGTGTGTAAAATGCATGTGTATAACATGCATGGAATGTCCAGTCATTACTTCAATACCCAGTAAAAGGTGTATGATCTTCAGCATCCCACTCCCCCAAAACAGTTATGTTGAAACACAGGATATGCAGATAAATACAGGCATCATTATAATATTGTAGTGAGCCATCTGATGGAAGAGGGTGGAAGATGGACATAACATTGTCCTCTGCTAAATGAAAAGAGAAATGCTCATCTGTTTCTCAGAGATCCTATTCCATTAAGGATGAAATCAGGGCTGTCTAACTCCTAAGCAGCCACGGGCCTCCCCAGCCCATATGCCACGTGGACCTCCT
>NW_005841858.1:1978705-1993463 GCF_000455745.1 Alligator sinensis
GCTGAACTGTATGCCTCTAACCACAGATGCCCTCCTCCACACTGTGACAACAACCCTGCACATGTCACTGTGCCGCCCAGACCATTCCCCCTCAACATATCATGCAGCAGACACAACCTCACTGTGCTGTGCCGGTGCCACACACATCATCACACATGGATGGGAGCAGGAAGCAGAAGCTGGAGGATGGATGTGAGGGGGAAGTGGGAGACAATTGAAGCAGGAATCTGCAGACCACAGGTTGACCTTTCAAGGGGCTGGTTGCAGTCCATAGAGTACCAGTTGGACAGCCCTGATTTAGATTTTTTTTTTCATTTAACTGCTAGGGACATGAGCTTTTAGGAACAGATACAGCAGAGTTCTATCCCTGCTGTCACCATGAAGTTGTGGTTGAAGCCAATGGTGAGCAGCAGTCACAACTGAACTGGGAGGTTCTCCTGGGTCATCTTGGCCAGTTCCCTGCTATCAAGGGCAACCATGTCAGACAAACCCTTCATCAACTTACAGCCACCTTAAATGTAACTGTTTTTCCCTTTTCGTATGAGGCATTCCATTCTGCAAATCTTCCTAGAAAATATTCTTTCTTGAACACAAGTGATGAGAACTGTCCCCAAAATTCGGCATAAAACTTGTTCCAGGATCACGTGAAATGGAACTAATATTTGCAAATCTCTATTGGAAACACCTTCCCTGGTACAGTATAGGGTGGCACTGCCCTTTTTATATCTGCATCACATTGGTGCCTCATAGTCACCTTGCGACTAACACATGCACCCAGGTCCACCTCATCCTTAGCTGTTTCTAACTGATAAACTCACAGTTTACAAAAGAAGTGCTTGTTATGAGTCCTCCAAGTTCTCTTCCTTTGAAGTTTATACAGCCAGAAATAGTCCAAGTACAACAGAACAATATGTATACTTATACTATAAAAACGTTATGTCAGAGCTACGAAAGCAAAATAGATAAATTACTCCAGCTAAATACAGTGTTTCAGAGTCCTTGTTCATAAAAATTTACACACAAGCCCATGTTTAAATAGCTCAGTTGTAATCACATTTTCAGGTCTTTCAGGAAAGCTTTTTCAATTTCACAGAAGGGGAAAAAGAAATATTGGAAAAAAGAAGGCAATTCTAAACCAAGCATCTCCTGGGACAGTTCCAAGCCTGGTGTCTCCGGAGAGAAAGGTAACCTATATTTAAAAGAAAAAAAACCCAAATCACACATGTTGTGGGTTCTCTCATGGTGAGCTCAATGCATGTGAGCTGTAACTTTCTTCAGAAAACAGGTTCAGTTATTAATAACAACAAGGGTACTGTAACAGGAAATTACGGACAGTCATATAATTGAACTGTAGTGAGTGAGAGAGCACTATTTAGGATAATCTGACCAACAGGTTTTTAACATGCCATCCTCTCAACAACGGTCAAGTCACTACTGCTACTAAATTCTGAAAAATATGGAGAAGCCAAAATTTAATATTAGAGACTAAAAGGAGAATTAATTACAATTATGGAAATGTAATTTCAAACAGAAGGCTTAAATTGCTAACAAAAGTCAGAGGACAAAAGAACTATCATAAGTAACCAGATCTAATATGATAAAAATGAAAGGCTGTTTTTAGAGCTGTTGAGATAAAATTAGCTGTTTGTTAAACATGTCATGTCCTCTTTGTATTTAGGCCATTACAGAATATTAGCATTCCTAAATGTAGAGCAACAGGTTAATCAGCTGATTCCACATGCCTGCCCTTTAAACAGTCAAGATTCTCAATTCCAGATTATGAAATTGCAATAAAAAATGTACCATGAAAGAAATGCTTAAATGAGAAATATAGGCATTAGTCTGAAATGCTATAAAACCTCTTAGGCCAATAAGGAGTGTTTTGCTGCAACAGGAATCTCTGCATTAGATTGTTCTCTTAACTGGTGCTGTTACCACACTACAAGCAATGGTCAAAGGTTCAGTGAAGGTTACCAGGTTTTCTTATAGCCTATTGTCTTCTAAATCTGCTAATAATGCAGTTTCAGTCAAGAGAGCAGAGAAATAGTTGACATGAATCTACAGTATCCACATGGGATGAGGAGTGTTTAAAGTACAGAGCAGTGGGAGCATAAGGGTTCTGCCAGGAGAGAATGGTGATTAATCTAGGCAGGTCACAAATGAAGCCAAATACATTTAACTATGGAATATTTCTGGTTTAGAATTCCTGCCAATTATGTCTTGTACATTAGCCAATTAGCACCTTTATAGATGGATGGTTTCAATGGCTGTGCATTGATTACTGGTCTTCGTGATAATGAATCATTATTAAGTACTCTCACTATCACCAATGCTAAAATGTTTGGCTGTTGTACTGTAAAATAACAGTTTAAATTACAGGCAGGGAGTCGGATTCTGCCCTCGACTGCTACATGGAAATAGTAACATGATCAACTGACTTCAGTGGAGCTACTCCTGGTGGCAGAGACTGATTCTTTTCTAGGAGAAGTATTATAAGCACATAATCTACAAAAGCAACAACAGTCAGACTTGGTATCCAGGGAGTTAAACAGAAGACATGCTGGGTCCTACTTGGATTCCCTTACTCACAGCAAGATACAACTACCTACACAAGCAACCCTATTAGAATCAATATGTGTGCTCAGGTAATAGCTTGATTAGTGGTCATAGAACTGGCCTTTCATAAGGAAATGAAAAATACTTTATTCTGATTATTTGTTTAGCATCTTCCTGGCTGAGAAAACAAATAAGAAACCAAATTAATAAATGTAGAGAAAATAAAGTGCAAAGAAATAACAGATACAATGAAATATTACAGGATACAATAAACCAACTGTTTAATTACTCAAAATAAAAATATTAATGAAACAATTTACCTAAACATTGCCTGAATGTCCACAGAGAGTTATAAATCAAAATAAGCAATAGCTTTACAAAGTCATACTCTCCCCTGATAACCTCTAGAACAGTGGTTCTCAGTTTTGTTAGACTCAAGGCACCCTTTGTAAGACTCAAAGTGCCCCTTCAAAGCTTTTTGCAAATTGAGAGGCACCCCATTATAAAAAATGATGCATTTATTACAGGGCTTACCTTCTTGCAGAAGGGGCCAGCAGTGGGGATGGGGGAGCAATCAGGCATGGAAAACCTGAGCTATCTGCTTACTTGCTCACACCTGAAGCCTGAGACTGCCTTTATTGGTTTATCTCCTTACACTTCTTGCAGCACCCTTCAAGGGACCTTGTTCCCTGCCAGGGTGCCCTCACATCCTGGTTGAGGATCGCTGCCCAAGCAGAATTCCAAAGGAAAGCATAGAACTGTCATTTTAACATCTACAGAAACAGCTTTGTTTCAGCTCTGCTTCCAAGATTCTGGGCCTGAATCACCTGTTATTCCAGCTCCCAATCTGAAGCCATGGTCAGTAATATGTTGTACTACAGCCCATGGTCTTGCCATGGATCTGCTGCATGCATTTTATCCCCCAGTTCCCACTTTCTGCCCAAAGGCTATTAATTCCCCATTTTGTACAAGGAGGGCTAAATGTTGACCTCTACATAATTTTGTCCATTTAAATCAGGGGTGTTCAACCCCTAGCCTGCAGTCTAGATCCAGATGCCAGTGCCGTCATCCAGCCCACAGGACTCCACACACAGGTCTGCAAATTTGGTGGCGGGGGAGCAGTGGCACCATTTCTCCACTGCCAAAGACCCACAGGGAGCTTTGTAGGTTGGAAAGCATGGCTATAGCACTAGATCAGGTACTCAGAGCAGTGTAGGGCCTGATCCTGGCACATGGGGCTGGCTTGAGGCCCCAGGAACTGATCCTAGTGCACAGAACCCAATCCCAGCACATGGAGCTGGGCAGGGGTGGTGCAGAGCCAGCCAGAGGTGGCTCAGAACCCATGATGTGCAATCTTATCACATGGGGCTGGGTGAGAGGGAGGGGGCAGTATGGAAAATCTTGATCCTAGGAACCAATTTTGATCCCAGGGCCTAGGGCCTGATTCAGGCACATGGTGCCCGGTGGGGCTCTGCAGGGCCCCCAGGCCCAATTCCAGCACAAAGGGAAAGTGCAGGGCCCCAGGCCCCAATCCCACAGCATGGGGCACATTCCCAGTGTGTGCAGCCATGTGGGTCCCTAGGACCTGATCAGCGTATTCAGGGCTGGGCAGGAGTGGCACATCTGATCCTGGCACATGGGGCTCAATCCTGATGCACAGGAGTTGGCAGAGGTGGCATGGGGGCCCAGGGCCTGATCTTAGCATGCAGGACTTTGGGGGTGGGGGGCAAATTAAGCACCATGCTACTCATTGTAGGTTTTCCTTTTCTGTGATTCGATCTTTTCTTTCATCATTGCACCATAATGATGAATTCTTTATTTGAATGAATCTGAGTTCACGCATCAAAACTTCTTTCTTCCAAAGATGTTGTGATCACTCCAGGAAATGTCTTTGTAAAGTCTGAACAAGTCTTCCCTACAATGTTGGTATCAACTGTAATACACACGTGAATAAATATTACAATGAGGGTGGTTGAGAATCCAGGTGACAAGAAAGTTAATATACTCCTAATGTCACAACTGGAACTAGTAGCACCTGAAGACAAGAAAACCAGCATGGAAAAAAAGAGCAATGCTAACTTCAAGTAAGTTCTTGTTAGAAATGCACAGGTTAGTGAATGATTTATCCTCATATTAAAACTAAACATTAACTTCAGTTAACAAAGGCACTGCTGAAGTGATGAAAATGCATTTAAACATCGTTATGCAAAGGACTATAAAATTGTTCCATGAATTGTAAACACTTCTAGCTTTGCACACAAACAAAGATGTCATGATTAATAATGATCTCTAACAAGGATGATTCCTCCAGACTAGAAAAATGCTTGGTTTCTAAATTGATAAACGTTTCAAGGAATTAACCTGGAATGTAACTTTAGAAAAATAGTGGATAATTTCACTCAATCCCTTCATAAAAATGTGTAAAGTGAGGTGTATGAAAATGTCTCCTGAAAGGAAAAGTGGAAACATGTATGAACACATGGGGATTCATGCTTCTGTCATAGACTAATGGGCAATCAGAGGGTTAGACTATGTTTTTAAGGGTTGGCCCTATGCTGGGAATGGTAGAGTCTTAGGACATAGGGCAGGGGCGGGCAATTATTTTGGGTGGAGGGCTGCTTAATGAGTTTTGGTGAGATGTCAAGGGTAGCACCGCCCCTTGTCAGGTGCCCCGCCTCCTGGTCTCTATCCTGGGGCCGAAATTCCCATCTGCCTAACCCCTGATTTTGCCACTGGAAGTCCCTCCCCTTGCCCCCAGAATGCAAGGGGAGGGATTTGCCATCTTCCCCTTTTGGGAAGGGGATTTGCCATCTTAGAACCCAAAACAAAACAAATTGTATACTAAAAATCAAACACTGATAATAACATATTTAAATTTTCTTTTTAAAAATCTTTTGTCCTGATCTGTGTGTGCTTGTGTGGTAAATATAGAGGTGACTGGATCATAGCTCAAAATGAAGTCTTACTCTTATATTGTAGGGGAGTGTGGAGAGGTGGGGGGCATGGAGTTTGAGGGGGGCTGTAGGTGTGTGGGGATGTGTGTGTATGTGGGGTGTGGGGGAGGCTGTGTATATGGGTGGTATGGGGCTTGTGGGGTGTGTGCAGGGGGAGGGTGCCTAGGAGTGTGTGGTGGAGGTGGGTGTGTGCGTGGTGGGGTGTGTGCACATTGCAGTGAGCAGGGCTCCCTCTACAGACATGCAGGTGTGTAGGGGGAGCGGGTGTGAGGGAGGGTGGGAGTGGATGCGGTGTTGTAGGGTATGTGATTGTGTGTAGAGGAGTGCATGTGGTTGTGGGGTTTTGGGGGGAGGGTTTGTGGGTATGTTTGTGTGTGCATGGGAGCCCCCGGCACATGCTCCTCTGAGCCAGTCAGCAATAGCTCGGAGCCTGTGTGCCCTGTGGTGCCTTCCTGCCACCGCCAGCAGTGGGCCCCAGCCCCACCCTGTGCCTGCTCTGGACTCACCCCTGACAGGGACCCACTCACACAGCCCTGACCCCCACATCCCATGCCTGCCCATCTGGGGGCTGGGTGGGGTGGGGCAGAGCCAGGTGGGCCTTGCTGCTCAGGTGCTGGGTCCTGCCACCACTGGCGCCTTGTCATCTTTGACAGGCAGCCACATGCAGATAATAATTAATTTTCTAACTTTTTTAGGGGCCCCACAGGCCAGATAGAATGGTCTGGTGGGCCGAACCTGGCCCATGGGCTGCATTTTGCCTGCCCCTGACATAGGGGAAACTTTCTAATTTCTATTGGAGCAGTATGCAGGGACTGTTCAACACTATCACTCCTTTGGAGCTAAAGTATTTTCCCCCTGTGCTTCTAGCCCTTAAGAAAGATTTCTACTTAGAAGGTGGCCTAAAGATGATGTAATTTGAAAGACTGTGCACATTACATAAGCAAATATATGTAGGCACTCTGGAAACAGACACATGAACAAGTAGCAGCACCCCACCCTACCCCCCAATCTCAGAGATAGACAGACATGGAGCGGCATGTGCACAGAGGTGCCAGAACATAATACCTTTTCATTGCCAGGGAGCATGTCCTTTGACAGGGCTTTGCTTACTTGCTGCCCTCACTATCATATTTCACCAATTCTTGACAGAGGCCATCTGAGACTGGGAAGTAGGAAGAGTGAGAGATATTGAGCATTTCTCAGCTGCCTCCCTGAAAGCATTCACATTTTTTTTCCATTTCTACCATTACTCAGAAGGCTTATTCACAACTAGTGACTAGAAGCATCTTGTTTTAAAATAGTTTTAAAGGTTTTGAAGACCTGCTACAGGGCCAGCTTCATAAATGAGATCCAGATCTTGCTCTCATTTACATTACCACAAATCCAGAGTAGCTATACTGGTACAAGTGAAACTAAACTAGATTTATAACATTGCTACACTCAACTCAATATACCATACAGCTAAATAGCTACTTTTTGCTATTGATTCAAAAGGAATAAAGTGTATAGAACATGCTTCTTTGAGAAGTAACACCTTAGCAAATGAGATGGACAGCCTCACTGCCCCATGCAGTGATTTCAAGAACACAGAGGAAGTTCACCAATCACACATGTGGCATACATCTAGCAGGGCCACTGGTGTTTTTACTCACTATTGTTCATCTTAAATTTGGGACGTGTTTGCACATCACTTTTTAATGCCCAAGGAAATTATGGGAACCCTGCAAGCACCCCACAAAGGGAAAGTAATATGTATCTGGCACTGCCTTTCAGGTTCTATAAGATCTATAGAGAGGGCCTGAAAAAAAAAATGTAATAATTTTACATAACAGCTTTGAAACCTTGACTTCCATGGTTTTGCTCAAGGATTTCTTGAATGACTGGAGGGCTGTATAACTGCTGGTATCACAAGAAACTTGAACAACTGGTTGGAGAATTTTTTTTATAGTCCTGTTTTTTATACTCTTTTAACAAACTCCTAATGAACAACTGAGGGGGAAAAAAGATCTTTTTTGTGAATGATTCAGTTTATTCAATAAGCTTCCACAGCAAACTCTGTTTTCAAGCCCCTGAATATCTCTGGCCCAGATTTCCACTGTGACTTAAATGAAACTGGATCCATAGGCTGGATCCACACATGCAGGTATGTGAGGTTTGTGGCACCGCAAATCTTTGCAGAAGAAAAAAAGCAGAGCAACGCACATCAAAGTGGTATGCACCAGGACAAACAAAGATGGGGGAGCAGGCAGCCCTGCGGCTTAGGCTGCAGACACCCCACACTGAGGCACCCTGCACCCCAGCCAGCCACTCCTTAGCTGGCTGGGGTGCAAGGTGCCTCAAGATGGGAGAGCAGGCAACCCTGGGCTCCACGTGCTTCAGTGCAGGGGCCCCGCTGAAGAGCTCTGCACTGAGGCATGTGGAGATGGAGAAACAGGCAGCCCTGGGCTCCCCCATCTCAAGGCACGTTGAGCCCCAGCCAGCTGCTCTGGCTGGGGCACAGAGTGCATGAGTGCAAGTACTCATAGAATCATAGACTATTAGGGTTGGAAGAGAGGTCATCTAGTCCAACCCCTCTGGAGGTCATCTAGTCCAGGCCCCTGCTCAAAGAAGGACCATCCCTAACTAGATCATCCCAACCAAAGCTTTGTCTAGCCAGGTTTTGAAAACCTCCGAAGATGGAGATTCCACCACCTCTCTGGGTAACCTGTTCCACTGTTTTACTATGCCCCTAGTGAGAAAATGCTTCCTAATACCTAACCTAAACTTCCCTTGTGGCAACTTGAGACCATTGCTCCTTGTTCTGTCATCTGCCACCACTGAGAACAGTCTAGCTCCATCCTCTTTCAAACCCCACTTTAGGTAGTTGTAGGCTGCTATTAAATCCCCTCTCAGTAGTCTCTTCTTCAAACTAAATAAACCCAATTCCTTCAGCCCTTTCTCATGAGTCATGTTCCTCAGCCCCCTCAACATTTTTGTTGCCCTCTGCTGGACTCTCTCCAATTTGCCCACATCCTTTCTGTAGTGGGGGCCCAAAACTGGATATGGTGCTCCAGATATGGTCTCACCAGTGCTGAATAGAGGGAATTATCACTTCCCTTCACCTGCTGGCAACACACCTACCAATGCAGCCCAGTATGCCTTTAGCCTTCTTTGCAACAAGGGCTCATATTCAGCTTATTGTCCACTGTAATCCCAAGGCCTTTTTCTGCAGAGCTGCTGCCCAGTGAGCCAGCCCCCCACTTGTACTTGTGTATGGGATTGTTCCATCCTAAGTGCAAGACTTTGCACTTGTCCTTGTTAAATCTCATGAGATTTCTTTTGGCCGAATCCTCCAATTTGTCTAGGTCACTCTGAATCCTAGCCTGACCCTCCAGCACATCTACTACTCCCCCCAGGTTGGTGTCATCTGCAAACTTGCTGAGGGTGCACTCTATGCTATATTCCAGGTTGTCGATGATGACATTGAACAAATCAGCCCCAGGGGCACTCCACTTAATACCGGCTGCCAACTAGACATTGAACCATTGATTACTACCCTCTGAGCCTCATGCTACAGCCAGTTCTCCATCCACCTTACAGTCCATTCATCCAGCCCGTACTTCCTTAGCCAACCTGTGAGAATGTTGTGGGAGACAGTATCAAAAGCCTTGCTAAAATCAAAGTATACCACATCCATTAGTCTCTTTGCATCCACAAAGCCAGTCATCTCATCATAGAAGACAATCAGGTTATTCAGGCATGACTTGCCCTTGGTGAATCCATGCTGACTGTTCCTAATCACCTTCTTCTCCTCCAAGAGTTTAGAAATGGATTCCTTGAGGATCTGCTCAGCAATTTTTCCATGGACTGAGGTGAGGCTGACTTGTCTGCAGTTCCCTAGAGCCTCCTTTTTCCCTTTTGTAAATATGGGCACTATGTTTTCCCTTTTCCAGTCATCTGGGACCTCTCCTGATCGCCATGAGTTTTCAAAGATGATGGCCAATGGCTCTGCAATCACATTGGCCAATTCCCTCAGCACTGCTGGGTGCATCCCATCTTCCCCCATGGACTTGTATATGTCCAGCTTTTCTAAACAGTCCCTAACCTATTCTTTTGCCCCTGTTGGCTGCTTACCTCCTCCCCAAACTGTGCTGCCCGGTGCAGTAGTCTAGAAGCTGACGTTGCCTGTGAAGCCTAAGGTGAAAAAGGCATTGAGCACTTCAGCTTTTTCTGCATCCTCTGTCACAAGGTTGCATCTTCCATTCAGTAAGGAACCCACACTTTCCCTGATCCTCCTCTTGCTACCAACATACTTATAAAAACCCTTCTTGTTACCCTTCACACCCTTTGCTAGCTGCAACTCCAGTTGCACTTTGGCCTTCCTGACCATGCCTGAGCAATGCTCCCTGGACACCAAGGCACGTAGAGACAGGGGAGCAGGCAGCCTTGGCCTGGCTGCTCCCCTGTCTCAAGGCACACTACACCTGAGTCAGCTGGGAAGCAGGTGACTGGTGCACAGATGACTGGTGCACAGAGTGCTTTAGTGCATGGGCTCTGCAGTGAAGCACCCTGTGCACCAGCCTTCACTGGGAAAAATAAAAATAAAAAAAAGCATATTCTTAATTCAATTACGTAAAAGTGAAAAAGAAGCTACATCCATTAATAGGTCTCTCTCTGCAGAAGCACTGTACTATTATTTAGATTTCTGGGAGACTGTCTGGCAGGTGTTCATTTTTAAAAGGGACTCTTCTATGCAGCTTTCACTATACCCTACAAAGGAGCTTACTTATGTTTGTAAGGAGTAGTTACAATTCTATTATACCTCTAAGAGGACATTTAATTTGTATTTTACACTCAAAAATATTTTATATAACTTGTAATTGTTTAAGCAAAGAAAATCTTTACAGGTTTTAAATTTTCAAAGGAATGGAGCTATATTAAGTCCTATACTGCCCCCTTGTGAGCTATCTAACATATAAATAGATATAGCTGTCAAATAAATATATACACCAAAGAGGGCAAGAAATTGTGGACCATTACAAATCAAAATTTGCATTCACTTTTATGTTAGGCAAAACCATGCAATTCAGCATAGAACTTCTAGTTTACATTTATTTCAGCACAGTCACAATCTGTACTTCCATGCACTCTTGTGAAGTAGCTACATTGCATAGACATCCTAGGTATAATTGTGGCCTCATTAGGGCCAAGAGGAGTTTTGCAGTTGGCTTCAAATGGGATAGGATCTTACCCTTTCAGCTGCCCTACAGAAAGTGGCATCAAGAATTAATGATTTTCTTTTTCTGGCTTCAGTCAGACTTTTATATTTAAAAAAACAGGTGAAAATTGATAGTTTTTTATGATAATATGTGAGATAAAGTTTATGACTGGTTCCCAGCAGCAACTCAAAGTGTTGGAGGGGAGGAGATCAAGGTGTACTCAGAACAGCTATGTCATGAACTACAAAGCTTACACGGAAATCACAAAAACGGGACTCCATTCAGCCAGATCTTCACTTGTGCTATTTGAAAACAACACAAGATATACAAACAAACTGTATTTGAGTAGGAGAAGGCAAGGATCCCTCTAGCTCTAGTGAGGCTCATCTCCATCAATAAAATAAACTATTATTCCAGTAATAACTTTTATTCCTTGTCCACAAACAAACCTGAGCAGCAGGGGTTTGTTTTTTCCACCCTGTTGCTTTAGAATTTATCAAATTCCATAAAACTGCATTTTCAAATATTTTCCCTAAAAATAATAACCTTGAATCCTCCATACAATCCTCTATGCCCCTTTTACAAAATGATGAAGAAAGACATTTTCTTACTTTACTTTACCAGGCAATAAATCAGCCCTTCAACTAAAGTTATTTTATTTTAAATACAGATGTGTACACTCTATTTCTCTCTCTCTCTCTGTTTGGAAGCAACAAAACTTTTAAAAGTAGTTGCTTAAACTAGACCAACTGCAGCCTAGTACCACTATCCATGTAAATCCATTGGTTCTGATTTTCCTTGTGGTCCCAATGTACACTGCTTTGGTGGTGAAAGGGATTGGAAAAATTAGCAGATACTGCCATGGGAGACCACTAAAACACAGAAGGCACCTCAACTAGTGTTGAAAGAGTACAAGGACTCTACATTGTTCTTCATGCAAGCCTCTGCCATAGGAGGAAATCTTGAGCAAGGAGGCAATAAGAAGGAGTGTTCCAGAGAAAAAGAAAAGTAGGCATAGCCAGAGCATGGTTCATTATCCAGACCAGGGGTGGGCAATAATTTCAGCTGGATGCCTGCTTACAAGTTTTGGCAAGCTGAGGTTGGAGGGCCAAAAGGGTATCCCTGCCCCTTGACAGGTACCCTACCCCCTGGTTACCATATTGGGATTGGAAGTCCTACAACCAACCCCTGACCTTTGCCACCAGAAGTCCCTTCCCTTGCCCCCAAAGTACTCCTTTTGGGAAGGGGGTTTGTCATCTTGGAAAAAGGAAAAAGTATATATACTAAAAATCAAACATCCACAATAACATATTTTAAATTTATTTTAAAAGGATATTTTTGTCCTGATATGTGTGTGTTTTCATCGAGTATATAGAGGTGATTGCATAATAGCTCAAAATGAAGTCTTACTCTTGTATATTGTGGTATGTGTGTGGGTGGATATGGGGTTTGTGGAGTATGTGGAGAGGGAGGGGAGCTTGGGGTGTGAATGGGAAGGTATGGGAGGTGTGGGTGTGTGTGGGTAGCAGGGAAGGGGACTCCCTGCAGAGGCCTGTGGGTGTGGGGAGGGAGGTGCATGTGGGGAGGGGTGTGGAGGGTGGCTGCGGTTTTTGTGGGATGTGTGATGGTGTGGGGGGAAAAGTGTGGTTATGGTGGGGTGTGCCTCAGAGCCCCCATGCATGCCCTCCTGAGCCAGTCAGCACCCACCCCCACTCCTGCCCGGAACAGCCCGGAGTCTGGACATCCTGCAGCACCTCCCCGCCACCACCAGCAACGTGCAGACCCAGCGCACTCCATGACCACTCCAGACTCAGCCTGGCAGGAGTGGATCAGCCAGATGCATGCACAGCCCTGACCCAGCCCAGCCCAGCCCACTCCTGCTCTGCACCACTATGGCAGCATGTTCTGTCTGCCACCCCTAGGCACACAGCGGGGCTATGGTGACTCCACACTGGATTGCCTTTCTAGGCAGCCCAGGAAACTACAGCCACTGGCCCCAGCCCTGTGTTATTGGTGGGGACTGCATGCACCCCTGTTCCATTCCACCCCTGCTACAGACTCACCTGCTCACGCTGAACAGGTGCAGCAACAGCAGCGCTGGTAGGGCAGAAGTGTGCTCCACACAAAGGAAAAGTGGCCCCTCCCTCTTGCTGCTGGCCAGCACTTCTCATGGAGCCTGCACTGGGCTACCCTATGGATCTATCACTGTCACTGCCACCTCCGGGCTGCCAAGTGGGGCAGCAGGGACAGCTCACAGGAGCCACAGGGCAGCCAACACAGGCTCCGCACGGCTGCTGCAGGAGGCACCGGACTGCAGTGAGGGGGAGGGGCTGCTTTTCCCCCATGCCAAGCACACTTCTGTCCCACTGGTGATGCTGCTACTGCAGCTGTTCTGTGTGAGAAGATGAGTCCTCAGCAGGCACGGGGCAGGCCGGAGATGTGCGTGGGTCCCTACCAGTACTGTGGGGCTGGGGCAGTGGTAATGGCAGCCATAAGGAGCTGCCACTGCCCAGGCTGCCTAGAAAGCAGTCCAGCTGGAGAGCCACCAAAGCCCTGCTGTGTATCCAGGGTGCGGCAGGACATGCCACAGCAGGATGGTGCCTGGGCTAGGTGGGACCAAGGGACCCACCACAGCCCGGACAAAGCCATATTTTGCCCACCCCTGATCCAAACTGTTTCCCACAGTCCAGAAGCTCCTCCAACTCATGTCAAGCAGAGTCCAGAATAGGGGGAATACAAAAGTGGCTGAGCCCAAAAACAAAGCAACATAGAATCAGGGCCATAGAATTCCATGAAATTATTCCTTGTTTTCTTTAGTATAAGTGAGAGAATGCTCAAGCCTTACATCTTATCGTAAGCATTACAGTATTTTAGACCAACAGTTTGGAATACTATAGCTTTTATTTGATAAGCAGGAGAAGCTCTTACTCAACAGACAATCAACTTAGTCAACTCAGTCAATTTTTAAGATATACTGGGTGCATCTACAGAAGACATTTACTGCACAGTTGACTAATTAACTATACAGTAAACATCTTGGCATCTACATACACACTCCTACTTCTACAAAACTAACCAACTCTGCAGCAGGGTAGCACTTGTAAATACAGGGTTTCATATGTTCCCAGGTGCACATTCAAATGGCATATCCAGGAGCAAAAACCTCTGGAGCAATTAGCATATTCATGCACATTAATCATACATGTAGATATGCTCGCTGAGGCCATATTCAGCCTTAAGTTACACCTCTTCAACCCTAGAGATTTCAAAGCAGTCATACATGCCAAATAGTGGAAAGAATATGGGCCGTTTTAAACATCATAGAAAAAATGTTAATAGTGAAGGTCAAATTACTTCACGCAGTATTATACTCCTATTCATACAAGCATAGCAGTGCTTTTATTGCTTGTTCCTGCCATTAATCTAATGCAAAAACTGCCCTACCTTTCATAATGCAACCATACTGCACATTCACACCTACCATCATATTTAACTCTATTTGTATATATGAGTCCTGGGAAAACCTAGACAGCTATCCCTGTTGCCTCATGAAGCTGTACCAGCAGTACATGGGTACACTCTAGGATGTCCTTCTCCACAGAGATCCGAGGAGGACTGGCACATTGGAGGAAGGGAACCTCAAATACGTATTGCAAAAAAGCCACATGCCAAAGCAACTCCAAGGAGGCATTTGCATGTCGGCCAAGGTGATGAAAAAGGGCAAACCAACTACCATAGTCACTGATGATTATTTAGATTGTTAAAGGCCAAATCATGCTATTTGGATACACCTGGGCCCTGAACATATGTATCGCATGATGCACTCCAAACATACAATGAACATACAGACATTTATTAGGCCTGTGTGAAGAGGAAAGTATTCAATTTGGATTCAGCGGACAGTGATTCGATTCCGAGATTCGGATCACTGTCCTGAATCAATTCAGCCAAATCAGCTTTGGAAGATTCAATGCTGATTCAGAGAGATTTGGCGATTCAGATTGGCTGGGGAGAGGCAGGCACAACTGGGCAGCTCCTCCAGCTGTGCCT
>NW_005841858.1:1993480-1994511 GCF_000455745.1 Alligator sinensis
AGCCTAACCCCAGCACTTAAAAAAAAAAAGCCCCATACTCACCGGCTGCAGGAGCAGTGATTGGGGCCTCTAGGCACTCATGGCAGAGTCCACCCATGCAGCACGGGGTAGTGAGGGGCAGCAGGGATCGCTGCATGCCCCCTCGCTTGGCACCTACTCCATGATGCAGGGGCAGCGTGTCTCAGCAGGGTGCCCCATGCTGCCTGGGAGCTGGGGCTGAGTGCTGCTGGGTTCCGGCTGACTACTGGAGTCACCCCAGCTCCCAGACAGCATGCGGCACCCTGCCAAGCTGCACTGCACCTGCATGATGCAACACTTGCTGCACGGGTGCCAGACAGAGGAGCGGGGCCATCCCTGCTGCCCCGTATTGCATGGGGGGGCTCTCCTACAAGTGCCCAGAGGCCCCAGTCACCACTCCTGCAGCTGGTGAATACGGGGCTTTTTTTCCTTTTCTCTTCTTTTTTTTGAGCCCCGCACTCACCGGCTCTGACAGCAGAGATTGGGGGCCTCTGAGAGCTCATGGCAGAGCCCCCACCATGCAGAACAGGGCTGTGGGGGACAGTGGAGATTGCCCTCCCCTGCTTGGTACCTGCATGGCAGTTGCCCCATGGCGTAGGTGCAGCGCAGTGCGGCAGTGCACCTTGTGCTGTCTGGGAGCTGGGGCCGCTGGGGCTGAGTGCTCCTGGGCTCCGGCTGACACGTGGAGCTGCCCCAGCTCCCAGACAGCACACAGAGCCATGCCAAGACACACTGCACCCGCACCATGGGGCAGCTGCTACGTGGGTGCCAAGTTGTGTGGGAGGTCGATCCCCACTGCCCCCAACTGCCCTGCGCTGTGGGAGGGGGCTCTACCATGAGTGCTCAGAGGCCCCCAATCTCCGCTGTCAGAGCCGGTGAGTGTGGGCTTTTTTTCTTTCTTTCTTTTTTTTTTTTTTTTCAATGCCAGGAGGCTGGACCGGGCAGGGGATGGGGCCGGGCAGGGCAACCATGGGGGCTTCTCCCACGGCTCCCCCCAGCCGTGCCTGCCTCTC
>NW_005841858.1:1994643-1999877 GCF_000455745.1 Alligator sinensis
CCCCCCCCCCCCCCCGGCGGGGAAGGGGGCAGACCCCCCACTCCCAGCACTACCACACCCACATCCCGCACCCCCTCCCCGAGTAACGTGCCCCCCTGCCCCGGCCAGGCAGCTTGTCCCAGCCCCAATCCCTCCCCCGTCCTCCAACCCCAACAGACTAACAGACTTACCGGCTGGAGGCAGCTGTCACCTGTTTAGTCTATGGCCGAATGTCTGAATCGGCCAAATCTTTTCTGAATCGATCCAGGTGGTTTGAATCAATTCGGAGCTTTTACTTGGTTTCCCGACTCAATTTGGATTTAGAGATTCACTCCCTGAATCAAGCTGAATCTCCTCTGAATTGAATCAGCTACCAAAGCTTTGCACAGCCCATAAGCATGTCAAATTATTCTGAAAAAATTAAAAGCCTTTTTGAACTGCTTAATTTCGAAGCACTTCTTGAAACTTCTGTATGCTCTACAGAGTGTGACAGGGGGCTTGCTCAGTTCTTCTCCGTCTCACAGTATTTTACTCCCTGGGAAACTGGAGCAAACAGCTGGTACTGGGACTGGGGCAAACAGCCAATGAGTGTTCTCCTGTGCACTCAGCTGTCCTCGGCAACTTCCAGAGCCTGATGGGCATGTAGGAAATCTTTCTCTCCAGCCCCCTGCCTGGATAGCAGAAATCCCTGCATGCCTCTTGGCCTCTGACCAAATTTCTGGTCAGACCTGCTTGGATTTCTGCTATCCAGGCAGAGAGTTGGAAAAAAGAATTCCTTACAAGTCTCTGGCTCTATAGGCTACCAAGATTAGCAGAGGAGAGTTTGGGGGGCGGGGTGATGCTCCTATCACTACTACCAACTGGAGGGCACTGCTATTACATGTCATTGTAGCAATTCTGAAGAGCTCTGGCAAGCGGGCACAGTTGGGTGCCATACTTCTGTATGTTGCTGAAGAGTACCAAATTCGAAGCACTCCAAACTGGAGCTGAATGGTGACTTCCTCAAATGCACATCTGTTCACAGCCTTGATTTAGAGTTGGAATATATAGGTAGGACCTTGAAGTTCACTATCCCTCCTGCAACTGAGTCCTGTATGTTAAGCATATGGCTTAATTTATCTATTAGGCAGATGCTGTTCACAATGAGAGATAAATGGAAGCATGCAAGATGAACTAAAGAAAATACTGATATTTAAAATAAAAAAGAAATCATAACTGTCATCTTAAAATAGCAAGAACTGATTGAGCTACTTCTTTTGAAACTTCCCACTACATAATAAAAATATTCAATTGTATGAATTTAAAATAACTTAAACATAAATTCGTCTAAAACAGACATAAACTTCACATTTTTTAACAGAGGGCAGAAATCAAAGCTGCCTATGTAAGGAAGAGAGATTTAATTTGGACAGTTATTTATGCCAACCAAATATTCTCCTCCCTTTCTTCATGGTCCTGTTGACACAAATGGAAACTCCATTAACACCAGTGATTAATGGAAGATCTTCCTAAAAGCCACTTGTATATGTGGGAACATGCAGTTGAATGTGCTTCAGTGATTTCAAAGAATTTTCTCCAAAGTCAAACGTGGTATAAGTGTTTCCAGTAAACATAATGAAATAACACCAACCCTGAATTTAAGGCTCTGTCTTTAACATAAATTGAGACTTGAAGGAAACAGTAAATTACAATGTGTTCTCCATTTTTTTAGCTCAAATTCAGAACTTTCTTTCATATGTTAACATGACATCAATTACATTATCAGTAAATAACATTTTATTAGGGTATTTTGTAATTATGGGTAGGCCAAGTGAAGGCTTTCATAACAAATCAGTATGCACTGTTATCTTGGCAAATACAAACTGAACTGCAGCACATTAAAAAAAATATTATTAAAGCTACTTTTTAGAGCTGCCTGCTAATTCTCTTTGAAGAGATAATTACCAACAGTTAGGTACAACTATAAAATGTCCATTGTGTTTGAATCAAATAAGAAATGTGAACAGAAAAAGAAAAAATAGTATGAAGCTTACCATGAAATACACCATTGTCCACCAAAAAATGTCTGCAGTACTGAAGACAACTTCTCTTATCCAGGCTCCAATAACTCATTGTAAGAAGATTTTCTGCTCAGCATCAAAAATTATTACACTGCAAAATGAAATGGAGTATATATTTAGACAAGAAAAAAATAACTCAAACTGAGAAAAAACACATTATTGTAAATATAATAAAGAATGTTTATTGGTGTCCCTTACGCAAAAAAGTCCATTAGCTTTATTCAGTATATTACAATGACTATTGCCTATCACTCTTAGGTTGTCAAATGTGCCCATCACCAAATATACCAGTGTACCACAAATATATCCAAGCTAGCTCAGGTACTAGGAGCAGTCTAGCCATGGCAGCAATGGAACTTAGTGCAGGCTGCAAACCATACCCAAGAAGTTTTGTAAATATTTGGGTGGTTAGCGTACACAGAGCTTCTAGCTGCTATTGTTGGTCTGTCACTGGTACCAGAGCTAGCTAGTTTAACAGTATCTCTGGCAGGTCTACATGATATTGCATGGTAAAGCAGCAGTGGTAGTTGAGCCCTAGCACCTGTCTTCCCACCTGCCAGCCTGCCTCTGACCCACATAGGGTCCATCCAGCCAGCAGCCTTAAAAGATTGCCACCCACTGCCCTAAAAGCCTGTTATGCTAAGCAACATCCACAGGCCTCCAAGCTGTAAATCACACCATGACTACCCGTCTGCTGTACAGACAGGTGATGGGGAAACTGCCTTCCTCAACCAGCTTCCTTAGGGTAGGCAAGAAGGTTAATTTTCAAGTCACTGATCCCTTTTCTCCTTAACTGACCTCTGGGAGGGTGGGGAGCGAAAACAACAAAAAACACCTCTGCCAAGGTGAGTCCAAGGCCTCAGGCCACAACCCCTCAAGAACAAATTCTAAGTTGATATTTTTATTCTGGCAGCTGGAAAAATGACTACTCACCTTTTGGGACAATCAGATCCTGAGCCAACTACAGTAAATTTAGATGTTGCCATTAATTTGCACAGCAGCATGAGCAAACATCACAAGACTTTCCTGCTACAGACAGCTAGCAGCAACAGTACTTAGAATGGAAAGTAGCCTTTTGGCAACAGGTCCCAGAAATCTATCAGATATTTGGGGGGGCCAACAGCTCCAGGAGCCAAACTTGCTTGAATCAGGCCAATACAGTAATATATATAAATCAATTAAAAAGAAAGTAAATTCT
Organism: Alligator sinensis; assembly: GCF_000455745.1. Lineage (NCBI taxonomy): Eukaryota > Metazoa > Chordata > Crocodylia > Alligatoridae > Alligator > Alligator sinensis. The sequence goes on from NW_005841858.1 coordinate 1,997,881, forward strand.
AATGACATTTAAAATGAGGACAAGCCAAGTGAATACACAAAAGGAGCTGCAGCAAATCACATAAGTGCTTGTGAGAATTTCAGCCTCAGTTAGCAGAGGAACAATAGGCTACAACACAAGATAATACGAACATTGGAACCATTATTTCCAGGGACCTGACAAGTATACTTTAACTAATTAGAAAACTGGTGGATGTATCTTAGAACAAGGCTTTATTTGTTCAAACAATTAACTGATTCCAAATATGAAGAACTTCAACCTTTTGTTGAATAGAATTGGGCCTTGCCAAATCCATCCCATCACAGCAGGGCCTGTCTAGTGCAGACTTGGTTAAGACTAAATCTGTCAACATTTCATTTAAGGGAGTTACTGATCTGCCATGAATACTCCCTCAAGTAACAAACCCTATTGTGAAGACGCTAAAACCACTACAGGGTGTGAAGCAATGCTGTACGAGAAGTGGTACGGCTGTATTAGGCCAAAGCTCCCCACAACCTAATTAGCCATGCTACTCTAATTAGCTCAGGCAAAATATAATACTAATGCCATTATACCATTTCTAATAGTAGCTCAGGTGTCCCTGGGAATCACTGTATTACACTGTGTAGATGTACCCTAAAGATCAGATTTTCAAATGAGCTCAGCCATCATTAGTATTTTCAAACGTTCTGGCCCATTTAAGACATCAAAATAAGAAGTGGTGGGATTTTCTTAAGAGTTCAATACATTATGTACTGGGTACTTTTGAAGATTTGGCCCATAATTTGGGAAGTGAGACATTTTGAAAGACCGGACCCCATTGTGTATGCTAGGGATGGGCAAAATGGTAGATCCAGCTGGCGGCTAGATTCCATTTCCCAGCAGCCCCTGCCCACATGGCTGGGGCCTGTTTCCATGGAGACCCCAGCAGCAGCCATACTGTGATAGTGCAGGGCCAGAGTCCTGTGGAAACCAACTCCAGCAGCGCTGGCGGGAAGCGTGTCAGGGCAGGGAGCTCCTCCTGGGCTGGGCTGGGATCTTGCAGCAGTGACAGCGTGGCCCAGAGCTGGGGCAGAGCTGCGATCTGTAGCCTGTATGCTCCAGGCAAGGGCATGCAGGCAGCAAGTTGCAGCTCTGCCCCAGCCCCTTGCAGCTTGCTAACCCTAACCCTACCTTACCACCCCGCAACCACTGCTGCCTCCAAGGAGCAGGGCTGGGGGTTGGGGGTGAGGCCAGCGGTGATGGCCTGACCCGCCCGCTGCATCCCTGCCATCATGGCGGCACTCTGCCATGCTACTGCCACCTCTGCTACCATCACCTGTGTGCTACCGCCATCTGTCCATAATGTTCTTGGAGCACTCTGATTGGTTGTTTCAGTAACCAATCAGAGTGCTCCAAGAGCATTACAGACAGACAAACAGTTGGACTAAGCCCTTTATTTTATTTACACACACGTACACACACACACACATTCAATCGCTCTCTCTATAAAGCTGTTGCATTTGAAGATTTTAGGAAAAAATCTTAGGGCACTTATACATGTACACCGAGGCTGCTCCAACACACTGTAAAATTTCAGTGCATTGGCGCTGGAGCGTGATACTTACTGAGCTCCAGCAGACTCCAGCATCAGGAGTATCAGTGTCCCCCACATTTAAAAATGATGATGAGAGAACTAACTAAAACTCATTCAACAAGCTTTAGTTAAAGTGCCCCCACCGCCATTTTTCAGCACAGAGACACTGATGCACATGATGCTCTGGGCCCTTTTAATTATGGCTGTCAGAGCCAGACAGCTGCTTCTGGAAATAACTCCCAGCTCCTTGAGCCCTTTGAAGGTGGGGGGCGGCGGAAGACGCCAGACAACACAGCCCAGATGAAGCCTTGTGGTGGGAGAAAAGGAGCACCTGTGAAGAGGAAGCTAATTACTTAATTGATGAGTCATTAGTCTGCTGCCTGTTTTCCTCTTAGGCTATGGGTACTAGTGCCCTTTGCCCCACCCTACTGCCTTCTGATTC
>NW_005841858.1:1999887-2022752 GCF_000455745.1 Alligator sinensis
GCTTCCCTTCCCCACTTCTCTGCCAGACTGCTCCTGCCCTGAGTTAAAGGATAACTGGTAAGCTAACTGGTTATCACTGCGTTTATTGGTTAAATGATTAATCACTTAACCTTTCACATCCCTACTAGATCCTGCATGAATTTGCAAGGATTCTGTGTCTGCACAATCTGGAACTCTGCAGCATTCAAGAGAACTTGCAGAACACAAAGAGGTCACTAAGGCTGTGCTCAGATTTAGGATTTGATTCATAATTTGTAGCACTTAGATTTAGTGCATGTAGTGCACTCATCACCCTGAGCTAAAGGATAACCAGTAAGCTAACTGGTTATCACTGCATTTGCAAGACTCATCCAGCCCTCTGACTACTACCCCACACTGCCCATTCATGTGGGCACTAATCATGGTGCCCTGGGAGACCCTAAGCAGATCAAAAGTGACTACAGGGCTCTAAATGCAAGGGTGAAGGAGATGGGGGCTCCTCTATCCTTCCAGTCAAGGGAAAGGGCCCGAACAGGAATGGGTGCATCCTGCTGATCAATGCATGGCTGTGCAGATGGTATCACCAGCAGGGCTTTGGCTTCTTTGATCATGGGATGACATTCCAAGAAGAATTACTAGGAAAAGATGGAATCTACCTGATGAAGAGAGGGGAGAACATCTCCACAGACAGGCTTGCTAACCTAGTGAGGAGGGCTTTAAACTAGATTCATTGGGGGATGGAGATCAAAGCCCTGTGATGAGTGGGGAAGGGTGACCTGGAAGAAATGAAAGCAGGAGATGGTAACAGGGCAGGTGTTCTCATTCTTCCTGAGAGATCAGGACAATTGGTTAGTTACCTCAGGTGCTTGTACATGAATGCACGAAGCCTGGGAAACAAGCAAGAAGAGCTGGAAGTCCTCACAGTCATGGAAGTGTGATGTGACTGGAATAACAGATACTCGGTGGGATAGCTCATATGACTGGAGCTCTGTCATGTATAGATTTAAACTGTTCAGGTAGGACAGGCAAGGAAGAAGAGGAAGAGGAGTTGCTCTTTATGTAAAAGAGCTGTATGACTGCTCAGTCCCCCAGTATGAAACTGGGAGATAGGCCTGTTGAAAGTCAGGAAGTGTTTGGAGAGTGTTGGGAACAACTTCTTGGTGCAAGTGCTATAACAGCCAACTAGGGGCAATGCTCTTCTTGACCTGCTACTTGCAAACAGGGAAGAATTGGTGGGGCAGTAGTGAATAGCAACTTGGGCAGCTGTGATCACGAGATGACTGAGCTCAGGATCTGGAGGAAGGAAGGAAAGAAGAAGAGCACAGAGTAAGGACCTTGGACTTCAAAAAAGCATACTTAGATTCACTCAAGGAACTCATGGGCAAGATCCCTTGGGAGATCAGTCTGAGGAGAAGACAAGTCCAGAACTGTCTGTAATTTAAAGAAACCTTACTGAGGGTGCAGGAACAAACCACCCCAATGTGCAGAAAGACTAGCAAGTATGGCAGAAGACCAGGGTCGCTTGTCAGGGAACTCTTCAGTAAACTAAATAAATTAAAAAAAGAAGCATATAAGTGGAAAACTTCGAGAAACAACTAGGGAGGAGTATAAGAGTATTGCTCAGGCATGCAGGGATGAAATCAGGAAAGCCAAAGTGCAACTGGAGTTGCAGCTAGCAGGGGATGTAAAGGGTAACAAGAAGGGTTTCTACAAGTATGTCAGCAACAAGAGGAAAATCAGGGAAAGTGTGGGTCATTTACTAAATGGAGGAGACAACCTAGTAACAGAGGACCAGAAAAGGCTGAAGTGCTCAATGCCTTTTTCACCTCAGGCTTCACAGGCAAGGTCAGCTCCCAGGCTACTACACCTAGCAGGACAGTTTGGGGAGGAGGTGAGCAGCCAACAGAGGCAAAAGAATAGGTTAGGGACTACTTAGAAAAGCTGGACATATACAAGTCCATGGGACCAGATGAGATTCACTCAGCAGCACTGAGGGAATTGGCCAATGTGATTGCAGAGCCAATGGTCATCATCTTTGAAAACTCATGGCGATCAGGAGAGGTCCCAAATGATTGGAAAAGGGCAAACATAGTGCCCATATTTAAGAAAGGGAAAAAGGAGGATCCAGGGAACTACAGACCAGTCAGCCTTACCTCAGTGCCTGGAAAAATTATGGAGCAGGTCCTCAAGGAATCCGTTTCTAAGCACTTGAAGAAGAAGGTGGTGATCAGAAACAGTCAGCATGGATTCACCAAGGCTAAGTCATGCCTGAGCAACCTGACTGCCTTCTATGACAAGATGACTGGCTCTGTGGACGCAGAGAAACCAGTGGATGTAATATCCCCTGACTTTAGGAAGGCTTTTGATACAGTGTCCCACAAGATTCTCAGAAGCATGCTAAGGAAGTACGGGTTGGATGAATGGCCTGGAAGGTGGGTAGAAAACTGACTGGATCATCAGGATCAGAAGATGGTGGTTAATGGCTCGATGTCTAGTTAGCAACCAGTATCAAGTGGAGTGCCCCAGGCATCAGTCATGGAGCTAGTTTTATTCAATATTTTTATCATCAACCTGGAAGATAGGATAGAGTGCACCTTCAGGAAGTTTGCAGGCTCAACGGTCCCAGATCCTTTAGTCTTTCCTCATAAGGTTTGTCCTCCAAGACCTTAATCATTTCTGCAGCCCTTCTCTGGACCCTTTCAATGTTCTCCACATCTTTTTTTGAAGTGTGGCACCCAGAACTGGACACAGTACTCCAGCTGGGGCCTCACCAATGCTGAGTAGAGAGGAAGTATCACTTCCTTAGCCCTGCTCATAATGCATTAGCTGACTCCAGGTAAAAAAATATAGCCTTTTTGTAGCCCCTGTAGCTCTGTAGCTAAACTGTAAATGACAAAAATTGAGAGAAACCTTCCCCTCGCCAAATGTACATAAAAAATGTCTGCCTGAGTGATTACCAACCTTTCACATGTTGCTTATCCTCCCAGATTATAAACTTTTGAAGGCAGGGACCCAATACCCACCACTATATCTGTAAAGTACACAGCAAAGGTAGTACTCTGAAAGCTACCATGAGTTATAGCAATGATAACAAAAAATGTTCTCTGAAAAGTTCAGAAATTAGAAGTCAGATTCCCCCACTGCCCCAAATTTAAGATATTTCATTTATGCATTGTCGCTACAATGCAATCACATTTAGATCTGTCTCATGTTTTTGAAGTGATAGAACTGACAATACATAAAATAAAGCAGAATGACATGGCCCCAGATTAGACTGATTGATTGATTTTCACTGAAGCATAACCCACAAAACCACAGCTGAGACATCCACTTCTTTGAAACAACCATAGGCAAAGGAAGACTGTGGAAGAGCCAAAATCCACATCTCATTCAAGTTTTCCATGGTATCTTGGTAGAACTGTCAACTGGTTTAGATTGTCCCATACAACAGTATGAATAAAATGATTAGGTGCAAAAAGCAAACTGTTTAGGAAAAAACCCAGGATCTTTGCAAACATAGCAGACCTCACAAAAAGCTTTTATACTTTAATTGCACACTGACAGTGTTAACGTTTTAATAGGTTTTTAACAGAAGAGACAAGTATGGGAGGGTGTTCACATTATCTGATTTAAAACACAGTATAGTGAAGTGCAAGGAAAAAAACCATGTACAAAAGTCAAGAACAGTATTTTGTTCATGAAACTATGGTCATTTCTTTATTTCTGTGCTACAGTCTTTGACCACAACTTTTTAAAATAGTGTTTTGCTCATTCATGTCAGACATGCAAGCTTTTAAAAGTGTGCATACTTTTAACTTCTGGATCTTCTCTCTCATGTCAGACATGCAAGCTTTTAAAAGTGTGCATACTTTTAACTTCTGGATCTTCTATCTCATGTCTTTTGTAGATGGACTGTTGAATTTTCATCTTCACATTGAAGGATTCACAACCATAGACCCAATCCTGCTGCTATTAAAGTTAATAGGATTTTTTCTATTATTTTGGCTGGGCTCCAGGTTGGGCCTCCCTGCCACACTTTAATTCCAAGGGGATGATGCATTCAGGTTGGGCCTACCTGCCACACTTTAATTCCAAGGGGATGATGCACTTCAGTGCAGGTGGGTGAGTTTCTTTTTATGGCACATAGGATGTTGATCTGAAAAGCCTGTGTGCAGGCTAACATGAGCGGGGTGGTGTTTGTATATTGTTCATTAAAACATCCAAGAACTAGCTGTGAATAGGTATCAACTTTTTCAAGCTGCTTCTCTAGGAGTTTTTGTTAGCAAGGTATTCTATTGCAGATGCCTATTTTGCTTTCTCCTCTGTAGCTATGTTAGGAGACTTTACCTATCCTTCAAAATTTCCTCTTTACTCTGAAATACAGCTATGTTGCCTCTAGGCAATAATTTGATCAACAGTGACAGTTTAAATCTCTTTTGACTGATGTCAGTTACTGGTACATGAATATCATTTTTCCATGTTATCCCAATGGAAGAGAGAGAAACTGAATGCATTAAATGGAGACCAGTAGCCTCTTAGTGGTATGTTCAAATGTAATCATTGTAATCACAGCACCTGTAGGACTGTTTGAACTACCAGTGAAACATATTAAGATTATTTGTGATACTTAGCCACAAAATGCATTACTTGTATGAAGACTAGCTTCTGTGATTTTTGAGCTCTTTGCCCATTTCACCCAATTTTCATTGTTATCACTATAGCAAAAATCACCCCGCCAGTTACAATTAATGAAATGCAGATCCAGATTTTGCCAAAGTTTAGGGGTGATCTTCATAGTTGTGTCCAGTCTCCCTCTAGCCATATTTCCTCAGATTATACTGTAGCTTATAAGAAACATAATAATGAGAAAAAGTAGAAAACTCATTTTTAAAAACTGATTACTTAAATGTATTCACTAAATACATGTATATATTTATGTATTTTTAAATTATTTAAAGAAAACAGCTCATTTCATATAGAATTCCTCCAGCACTAAAGATGCATGTTGAAGAAAGCGTCATTCCTTACCCCCTACCCAGCACCCACATAGAGTTCATGTTGTGTAGGCATTTGATTAAAATATTGTTTCCTATGTATGTTTAGTCCCTTTCAAAAAAATCCTTCAGCCCAGCTTCTGTTTTGTATCCCACGCTGACACAATATCCTCTTTTGTTCTTAGCACAAAGGATTCTCCCACACCACAGCAGCACTCTTAAAAAAAATGCTTTTTGTGACATGTTAGAGATGAAGACAGAATTATTATAAGGCAAATGTAATTATTTTATGTGGCATTCATTTAAGTTGAGTAAACTTCTTTAAGAAATGTAACCATTTATCTGCATTACTGTTATTTATTATTTGCATGAGGGGCTTTTCCATGCCTCAGTCAGGATCAGGGACTCATTGTGCCATGTAACGTACAACTAGAGTAAAAAGACAGACCTTGCCCCAAAGACTGAAAGAGAGAAGGCAAATGGTAACAGCTTATCTAAACACAGAAGTTGTACTGCTTTCACAATGGGGATATATGAAAGGAAGTACAACCCCCTCTACTGTTGACACAGTAATACCAGTTTAAAAGTGTTGATATTAGGATAATTTGTGTCAAAAGGAATATATAGTGATGTAAAATATTGTTGTACTGGTATAACTTGCCCACACTAGAAATTTACCAATATTACAACTATGTGTTAAAAAAAAATCATTGTACCCTTACCCAATATATGAAATGCAGTTATATCAGTACAAGTCCTAATTTTGATTAAAAATGCTTTATCCAATTAGTAGAGTTGAAAACTATCAATTTTTTTCTGCGCTACTGAAGTTAGGTACAATTTAGATTATGTTGCTGTTTTGTGAAAGGCAAAATTACTGTGGGGTCGGCACCTAAACTAGCAAGAGAAAGATCTCTGATGCTGTGCTACTTCAGCAAAATTTACAATAACTTGGCAAGAACTCATCTATATTACATTAAGACAGAATGTACTTAACACCCAAGCTCAACTGAGCAATGGATTCCATTAAGCAGCCTTTTAGAAATACCAGAGATTAAAATAATGGGTTTTTTTAGTAAAAATCAATCAACTAAAGTTCTGCAGCTTCTAGTTCAGTCTACTCTAGTACCTTCAGTATTATAGTTTACAAAGTCCTTCCCAAGAAGGCATGTTTAACAGGCTTCAGGTTAGAATAGCTGTTCTAAACTAGACTTCATAGAAAGTTATTAGGGAGCAAAACCAATTTATTTCAAATATTCAGTTTGACCTGTTTACTTTAAGCAACATATTCAAGGTTACTTGTAATGATGGATCCTTGCCAGCAATTCCAGGCTCGCCAATAAATTATGGCTTTTCACCACTGCCCTTGGTAAGGACTGAGAAGTGCACTGACCCAACTGCTACCAGGAGCACAAGGAAAGAATAAGTCAGAATCCCCTGCCCACTTTGACAAGGTGCAATAGCTATTCAGCATGTGATGACTTCGCTCTGCAGTTTCAGTTAAGAAAACTGAACTTAAGTTTTAAGAAAACAAACTCTGTCCATAAACTTCACTTGAATATTCCTTCCTAAAGGGGCTGTCTTAGTTTGGAGCAATGACTTATCCTGCGCACAGAAAGGGAAAGGAGAATTTAGTCTTTCTAAATTTAATATTTTATACATTTTGTAAGCACTGGTTTCAGGTGACTGAGTGTATTTAATACATTGGTGTTACTAAAAAATTTAACCAGTTTCTTTCAACTGAAGATAACCTGGTAGTACTGCTTTAAGAAAAACTGACATTGCAACATCATAAATAATGATCATATGGTAAACAAGAAAAAGTGGACAGACAGTAGCAATTGATTCTAATCGGACACACCCCTTTCAAAGGGCACAGGAATTTAAAACTACTCAGTTATAGGCTTCCCTGTGAGGTTTGCTGCTCTTCAGGTACAACTTGTATACCATGATAGAAAGAGTAAAGAGTTATTATGGGTCTTCATTCATCCAAAGAACATGAGGAAATTTATTCAGAGAAGTGAGAATTTTAATATAAATAATAAATTATTTAAAGGGATCAACATTGATTTTATATAACAGGGTTGTAATAAAACATACCAAATGCACTAGTTTTTAAAGGAACTTCAGGCCATTTTCTCTTCCTTATACATGCATACATTTTTTAAAAGACTTAGTGGAATATCTAGTAAAATATGCTTCTCAAATATTTCTCCTAATGTTTAAAGGCTTGATTTTTTTTAAAGCTTAGCACACACAGTTATCTTGATTGTCAATGCAAATGTACATACTAAATCCTGATAACTACACATATAAAGCAGGCATATAATTCTGCAGCTAACTTTAAAATATCATACTCTATATTGAATGTTACTGAGTACTTATTTATAAAAAGAAACCCAACTTAGTTGATCTAATAAAAGATATCACAATTACCCAAAAAACCTTGTGTGCCTATAAAAAAGCATGGGCTTTTTAATCAAGGTACTTTAGTATGATTACTGGATACCCATATATGATGGTAACTTAAAATACCTCTCATCTTGTATGCCAAAATGCCTCTCATCTTGTTTTTTCTAGTTGGTAGGTCAGGATGAAATACAGCCAGATTCATAGCAAACAAAACATATATTTTCTTAATAAAAGTCTATCTCAGTGTATCTTCTCAGTAACAATGTCAGGTGGACTGAGTAAAGTTCACACTGGGTGTGTCTACACATGGGCATTTAATGCACATTAGCCTGCTGCAGGCCATGGACTCACTGCAGGCTGTGGACACCAAGTGCAGCCAGATGCCATCCCTGATAGGGAGCCTCACACCAAGCTTCCAGTGTCACCATCCCTGGACACTTGATAAGTCCCGCACTGGGGGAGAGCCCTCCCAGTCCTGGGCCTTTTCCCTGCCCCTAGGCCCTGTCCCCACTCCCTGCCTGGTCCACCCACATTCCCCTGGCCCCAGGTCCTACGCCCCACAGCATGCAGAGAGCCAGGACACAGTTCAAAACTTTACTGAGAAGACCTTGTCATCATAGCTGGGCAGGCACAGGCCTCTCGCATGCTAAGGAAGCTGTTGATGCCAACAGCAATGTCCTCCTCAGCAGCAAGGAGCAGGGACATGTAGCACTGCAACAGGTAGCCCTCCAAGCGGTGACAAAGGTTCTGAGGCAACCCAGGCTTGCCTCCTGTTCCCCCGTAGCTCAGGGTCCTAAAGCAGGAGCACAGGTGTGCCTGGAGAACCAGCAGGATCATCATCAGCAGGGCATAGTGTCTCTGTCAGCCCTCTGCCTGCACAAACAGCTCATGCACTACCCAGGGCACATGCAGCAGCAGCATGCTCAGCACATTCCCAAGGCACCTCTCCAGAGAGGCTCCTTATACATGGCCAGCCCCTCACCCCAGTTGTCTAAGAGCTCCACACACCCTGAGCCCAGGTGCCATGGGATGGGCAGCAGCGTGGCAGAACAGTTGGCCTACAGGGAGAAAGGGGAGGAGTTCGGCCTGGAGCTGAAGCATCAGGTGCTGCCAGCAGCCTGGCCTGGCCCACCCTCGGAAAGGGGCAGGGGAGGCAGGCTGCGTGTGGCTAGCACCCAGCAGGCTGTCCGCCCAGGGGAGCAAGAGGGGCCAGATGGCTCACCAGCAGCCACATGGGCCCATTCCTTCCTGGACAGGACACTATGGTCCCTGGGCACTTGTACAAAGCCAACTTCTGATGTGAGGCCAGGCAGTGCAAGGTCTCTGGTACACAGCATCTATCTCTGCAATGTTGCAAACTCACACAAAAGCCTCTTGCCTCTGCAGGGCCAACAGACACGGGGAAGAGGCTGCAGGGCCCAGTAGGAGTGCAACAGCAGGGTCACTGCCACCCACCTCTGGAGCTGCCCAGATGTGCCAGCAGCGTACCAGGGACTAGACCCTCCTGCTCTAGTAACTGCTGGTGGCAGTTGAGAATTGGGTAGCATGGGAGTAGGAATAGCACCAGGCACAGGAGGCATGGGAGCTGGCCTGGTGGGATGAGGACATTGCCCAGGAGACTTCACGGGAGGAGGCATGAGACTGGACACAGCAGGCACACTGGGCTGGCTGAAGGCCCTGGATCAGTGCCATGTGGAGCTCCTCCAGCAGAAACTGGCCAGCCAAGGCTCCTGGGTCCCACCTGTTTCCCCACAGCAGGCCCCCACAAGTGGGCCTCCACCATCTACTTCCCACCAGAGCCCCCAGCATTCACTGTGGCCCCCAGACCCATGGGGAAACTGTACACAGCAAGGGTGCTGACCTGTCACCGCTGGTCTCTGTGCCCTGGGTGCCCCAACCCAACAGCCCCCGACTCTGGGACTCAGATGAAGACTGAGAGACTGATGTATATAGTTTAGTTTGGGAGGAGGGTTTTGTTTTTTTTTATTGTTGGCAGCTGGGGAGGGTGGTGGATAAAGGTGGGGCTTGTGAGAGGAATAAAGGTTTTCATTACAAACATGTGCATGTGCTGGAGCAGTGCTGGGGGGTGGGTAGGGTATAGGAGATGTGTGTCTGGTGGGGCAGGTGGGTGTTGGTGGGGATCGCTGGGCGCTTCTCCATGTCTTGGCACTCTAGGTGGAGCTGGAGCTGGCATAGGTCTTCAAAGGTGGCCTGGGTTGTCCAGAATGTGTCGAGCCACTGGTCATCATCCCATTCCTACAGCATGATGTGTTGCCACCAGTACTGACTGGTGCAGTGGGCCCAGAGGCAGTGGGGCTGGTGGGACAGAAGGGCAATGGCAATCCCAGCAGGGGCATCCTGGAGCTCATGGTCATTGTGGCTAGCAGCAGCAGCTGCATGGCAGCGAGGGCCCCAGAAGGCCATGCACCAGTCATTCAGCAGGCAGCGAGAGTGGGCTGGGGAGTTGGGTGGTACAAGGTGGCCAAGTAGCAGGCGCACAGAATGGCAACAGGTAAGCAGGGCAGCTGTGGCAGCCCTGAGAAGCAGGAGACCCTGTCCCTGGGCACCAGGGCCAGGAGCTGGGGCAGGTATGGCTGGGAAGCACAGGTGCACCAGGAGCAGAGCAGGCATGTGCTGCCTATGCATCTGTCATGCTGCTCCTCTAACACAGGAAGGTTCATCCCAGAGGTCACAATGCAAAGGGTGTGCTTTCAAGATGGCTGCCAAGTGCTGGCAGCCATGTGTCCAGAGGCTAGAGCTTCCCCCAGTGGCCACAGGGCCACATGGCAGGGCTGCACTAATTTGGGACTAAAGTTAGTCACAAGTCCCACCACATGTAGACATCTGCCAAAAAGCACTTAATGCACATTACATTTAAGCCCACTTAAATTCATGTGTAGACATGCCCACTGAGCATTTCTTTTTTATTATATGAAATAGTTTACAGGGAATATGTTTAAATAAATTAGTTTTGTACCAGTGCATGTGACGGTGGCATACAAATCCTTTATCTAAGGCCTAATAAAAGACTAAGCTTAAGTTTGGCCAATAAAAATTGATTATTGCAACAGACCTATAAACACATCACAACACCCTCCTCATCCCACAAATACTTGTTCTCTCACACAAAACTGAGCTTTGGAGAGCTCTTCAGAGAAGCTGGCACTAATTCTTGAACTCCAGAATGCCTTAGTTTTTATACCAAGGGTATGCTGTTGGAGAAAATGCTATCCATGCTCACAGCCAGTCAGATCACACAAAAGGAGGCTTGTTAGTGTACATGCACGGAACTGGTTTAATAAAAAAAAACACTACTTGAAATGTTTAGTGCCATATTTAACTTTGAAGCTGCATAGCTTCCTTGTGCAGATAGCAAATAAAACTGTCCACTTCACACAGGGTTTTCCTCATGGCACTTCCTTGCTAATGTCAAACAGTTTAGCTGCTTGAAAATGAGCAATGCATAGGACAGGAAGACTACTAATCTCATCTGCTTTTAACAGCTCTCTGCCCCGCACTTCTCTCCCCCCCACCATTTTTTAAACACTTTAATAGATGTCAGTCACACAGACTGCCCAAGCCAGCAGGGATTCCTCTTGATTGAGGCAGATGGTGGTTCACTGACCCTCCCAGCATTGCCAAAGCTCACATTCCCACCACCCTTCCAGTTAATATCTTTTGCAAGCATCAAGCAGTACCCCTCTCCCCCTCACCCCAACACACACTTTAGAAAAATAGAGGCAAAGAAGGTAGAAAACCTTTCTATGAAGAGAAATCCAATAAACCTATGTGCCTGGTACTAGTAATTTTTGCTCTACTCAGAAACAAGACAACAATGCAAGAAGTTGCAGTGAAGCACCAAAGCATTATGCAAAGGGCACCAACTTATTGGGTCTTATGGCTGGGGATCTGAATCCCTGCTACTGAGACAGTAACTTTAGGGGTGGCACAATCAAGAACACTACTGGATGCCACAGGCAGCTTAAAGAAAATGAGAGGGCACAATTAAAGGGAGTGAAGGGGAGAGGAGGGAAATGAAAACACATTAGCCTAAAGCTGAGATAGCATGTGAAAAACAAAGCCCAGGAAATGTGTGATGAGAAGTAATAACATACTACTTTTACAACTGCTGGAAAACCACTCTTATGCCATGACAGAACCTGGATCAGAACTTTCTGAATTACTACAGAACTCTAGACTCTCTTTGGCACTAAAGGGCATAGATGGTACGTGCTTGTACTAGCATGTAGATATGAGAGTAGCAGATCAGCACATCCACTGCCCTTTTACTTACCCATCACTAAATAAAGGTGAGCATTGTATGATGACAGACAAAACTCTGCACTGACTGCCACTACCGTTATCCACCTAATGTGTAATCCACCCCACAACAAATACAGAGATAGTAAAAGTACTTAGCACTAGCATGGCACCTTGCTTTGGAGATTCTCAAAGCGCTATGTAAACATTAAGGAATGGTTCTCAACCTTTTTAGACTTGAAGCATGCTTTGGAAAACGCCAGCTCTTAGCTTTCACTGTTTCGTTCTTTTTTGACTAAAGAAAACAGAGCAATTCTTCTGTTTCAAGGAACTCAGAAAGACCACAATAAGAAAGAATGTTTTTAACACTATGGATTTGAAATCTTGGGTTTATCACATGAATCATGTTTACACACTTAACATTGTGTGACACACTTGAAAGGACCTCAAGGCACTGCAGAATGCTGCAGCACCCTGATTGAGAATCACTTGTGTTAAGTAATGCAGCCTCCCAATATGTTTGCACAATTCCTATCACTACCTTCCTTGTACAGAGGGGAACATCTAGGCCCAAGTAGATTGAGTGATCCAGAATAAGAGAGGAAATCTGGGGCAGAGCCAGGCATACAAATCAGGACAGATCATACTTGTATGCAGAGACCTCCTATGGACAATAGGAAGGATTATCAAGGTGGATAAAAATTAACAATTTTTAAAAAAATAAAAAAAAAATAAAAAAACAGAAATTGTTTTTATTTATATCATATTTTTTATTAAATCATATTTTTATTTTTTGTTAAGATTTTTTATTTAAAAATAAGCCTACATATAGTTTTAATTTAAAATATATTCGAGCTCAAAGATATCATCATGGAATAGGGATTAGAACATCATTCATGTAACCTTTTTAGAAAAGTTTAATCAATAGGTCACAACAGGTCATGGACTACATTAGGGACCCAGTATTATGGGGTTCCCAGAGGCTCCTCTATAGATTAGTAAAGATTAAAGAAAACCCCTCTACCTAATGGGACTCAGTGCTCAGTCTAGAAGATCCCATTAAGCATCTTTGTGATGCTTAGTTTTAGTTCTCATACTGTGAATTTGTCTCTCCAGAGGTAGCATCCTTGTTAACAATAGTATATGAAGATGAGAAATAAAAACCCGATTACCTACCCATCAGCCCTATTGTCTCCCTGCAAGTTTGTATACACAGAATCAAGCCCTTACCTCTTTCTAAAAGTGCTGAGTTTCAAGAAGTTAAATGAATAAAGGATTGTTGGGGTGGAGTAGAACTGGGCAAGGAGGAACAGTCTAGAGATAAATGCAAGGAGGGGAGGCAGTAGAAACAAAAAAGGACCATTTTGAGCAGAACATTCCAGAAGTCTTGAGGGATAAGTTTCTGAGTATAGCGTTTCTATTGATTTAAGATCTAGTGAGGGGATGGGATGGTAGAAAGGAAAATCTATCATGGCAGCAGGCTTGCCAGGCAGTAAAAGAGACTGGGAATATTTTAATGAAAGGTGTATCAAACAAAAAGAATGCACTTTTTGTAGAAAACAATGATTAAATTGAGGCTTCCTGACCAGTGATTTAAATTGATTTGATTTAAATCAAACCCACCCTGAGGATTATATTAGCCAGAACCATTTTGAGGAACCATGGGCACCTATAAACGAGCACTGCAGCCGCTCCGATACGCTGGAATTCCAGCATGTCAGAGCAGATTCGATTAACTGAGTCTGCTGGAGCGTGGCAATTGCCGCGTTCCAGCAGCCTCCTACATCTCATGTATCAGCATCCCCACACTTAAAAATGGCAGTGAGGGAGCTTGAACTATAGCTCATCGAACAAGCTTTAGTTTAAGTGCTCCCACTGCCATCTTTAAGTGCAGGGACGCTGATACAGGGTATGTGGCGGCACTTTAAATAGAGCAGCTCTTGGAGCTGCTCTAAGTAAAGCACTGTCCCCCACCCCCAGAGCACATGTAAAAGTGCCCTGTCTGTCTATATAGTTTGCTTAGCTCAGTAAATCAGGTTCAAGTTCCTCACTGATAGAGAGGCCTAGGGGCCTGTCTTCATGTGAAGGTCAAGTCTTATACATTTTTTAAGGGCCAGGTACTGCCATCTCTGCTCACATCAAATAATTTATCTAAAATGGTGACAGCATGTGGCCTACAGTGGGGAAGGGGAGGGGGAGGAGAAATGTTGGCAAAGCTAAACCAGGGGAAACCAGAAAAGACAGCACAGCCCTTTTAATACCATATCCTAGACTATGTTACCACAGGCTAAGAAGTGGAGCTAATCATATTTCTCTTGCATGTTATAATCCATGTATATGCTGAAATACTAATAAGGAAGAGGGAAGTAGTTATTTGCAAAAGCTGTCCAAGTATTTTTTATATTTTTACGGTGCACACCTGGAAGGAATGATACACTACTGTGCTTTCCTCCCGAATGGCACAATACAGTTTATTACATGTTGCCTATTGCATCCAAGTTTATTACCAGCCGTGGGGCTGACTCCACTCTACCTTGCTGTAAAATAAAAAATAAATAAAAGGAGATGTCATTTCCAAGCCATGTTTTTACTAACCATAATATTTATTAAACAGCAGGTGAAGTGACCTTCAAACCTTTGTAGAGAGATCAGCAGCTGCACTTTGTTGATTATAAAAGCTATCTTTTACTTCAGCTACAAGTAACCACCACATCAACTGGAAAAGTTTATTTTCATTAGACCAGAAAACAGCCACCTGAATACAAAGTGGCAAAAAAGATTTGGACATAAAATGAGAAAAGTACTTACAAATCCATGGAAATGAAATACAAAAGAGCTTTCACTGTCCTCAAAAGTATTTTCAATGAAAAAAATTGTCTGGAGCAACTGATAAGTTAATGTTGAATACACAAGGTGCTAAATTAACTATGGTAGTACTTTTATGATGTGTACATTAGTCCAATTAAACTATGGATTGGAACTATTTCTTCATTTCAGTTAGACCACTAAACACTCATCAGTTGGTGACAAATTTTGGTCAGTATTTACCTGGGCTGAATCCAAGCCAGCAACTAAGAATCTGAAAACTTCAATAAATTTTCTATGCAAAATTCCCCTCTGATGTGCACTAAGGACTTCTCATAGATAGTCTATATTCATGTTGCATTCCAAACAACTCACACAAACAGTGAAAGTCATGCATGTAGAACAAATACAGAATATGCAAGACTTCTGTTCTGCGCAACAGATAAGAAGCCAGCAATGCAAATAGAGGAGAAAAAAACTGCACAATGAATTTGCTAGCTAATCTGATTTGTACTTGTAATAATTTAAGCAGAAAAAAAGTTTTTGAATGCTTACACATTAAAAATATTTTTGCAATTAAGTTAATTTCAGAAATTAAACCCTTCCTTGTGTATAAATAACAATGAAAATGAATACACCCTGTATAGTAATATGTATTTTCATTACAGTGAAAGGAATTAATTCCCTGCAGAAAAAATTTTTAATGTTTTATTGCTACCATTCAATGGTGGAATGCTAGTCCCATTGAAATCAATTGCAGTGGAAGCAGTCAGAAGAAATCCTTAGTAGACAGAACTGCTGTCCAATAAGTAATGGTCCCCAAAGGGTGCATACGGATATTTGGGGAGGTTAGATCATGTTAAAAATGGCCACCCGATCTAACTTAATTTACCCAGGTGTGTGCCTTCCACTTAAATCCCTAGTTAGGTCCATCTAAGTGCAAACTGTACAGAACTTCCAGGAAGGTTAGATGGGTCTAAAAGCCACCGACCCCATCCAAGGTACCCCTCCCTCCGAGGTAGTTTAACTTAAATCAGGTTGACTATTTTTAGACCAATCTAACTGTCCCAAACTTCTGTACAGTTCCCAGCACCACCCTGAAGCTGAGAAACCACAGCCACCAGCCCCAGTCCCACAGCTCAGCTTTTCCTACCCCCTCCCTGGCACTGGGTTATTTTTAGCCACTCGCCTTACCCCCAGATGTACAACCTCCCACCCGCCAAACCAGCCACTGCCCCTTCCTGATCCCTCCCCCACCCCGCTCCTGGTGCTGGTTTTAATCAGTGTTCACCGATGCCAGGAACCATGGCAGTAAGTCCCAGTGTGGGGAGGGATGGGGGCTATAAATAGAGAACCCCCATCCCCCCATGCCTTCTCACAGACCCTGTGAGCCCGCTCCAATCCTGCCAAGCCCACCAATCGCCTCCTCCCCCATGGGCCCCACCTTCGCCCCCCCTCCCGCACCAATATCCCCCACAGACACCACCTGCCCTCTGAATCATGTAATGCTATAAGGTATAGGATAAGAAAAGGTCTTGGAAAGCCTCAATCACAATATATAGAGTAGAACTACAAACATATTCACACTGCACGAACATCAAATGGAGAAGCATCACTCTTTCCCCCAGCAATTTTTCCCACCTGATTAAAAAGCATTTTTTTCCTTCATTCCCTATCCAAAAAGGGACTGGAGATTTTTTTGTTAAAAAATTCTAATGGAGCCGTGTGGATTCTGGGCTTCCTAACTCTCTGTATAAAGGGGTTCCCAACATGCTGCCTCCAGGCTTGGTATTGATCCAGTGGCAGTAACTTCGCAAATGACGGATAGTCAGCACAGTCAGCAATCAGTTTTTGCCAGTGACTATTGTAAGGTCTCTGCATGGGGTTGTGAGGCTGTACTAACCAAAGTCACAGGAGGTCTTTCCATTAAGAGTATTATTTTAATTGGTTTTAGTGATATTTTAAGTTTCCCCACTAGGAACATTTTCCAAAGCTTTCTGATATCAAAATAAAACCTGACAAACTATAGGAGAATTAGTGGAGATTTTTTTCTTTTCTCCATTCAACAAGCGGCTGAATATTTGCATTCCAAAAAAATCTGGAAACTTATTTTGTTTTCTTTTCCTCCTACACACCTAGTGCAAGAACTTCCATTATTTGTTGTATTACTTGGATTGCAGTAGCACTGAGGTGTCCCCATCATGGAGCAAGTACACTTCCCCGCTCCAACCTAGGTACTGTAAAAAAAAAAGAGCACAAAGACTGCCTTTGTAACCAGGAGTTTATAATTGAAATAATCTACAGATAAGAAAACAGGCAGATAGTGTCAGATGGGGGATCATGTGGCACCCCATAAAGTGAGAAACGAGAGTCTGAAACACAGCTTGGGAAAAGTTATAAATATATTTCAGGACTTCAGAATGTACCATGAAGAAAACATTTAGCAAAACAGACCATCTTCTTATTACGGTTAATACATTTCCTTGTTGAACATACAACATAAGAAGCTGGGACATGAAAAAATAAAATTACGGTATATTAATCATTAACATGGCAGCAACAACATTATATCATTAACAGCTGTATTTTCTTTTATTCTGCAGTATGCTGCATTACGGAACAAAGCATGATATAGTATTATTAATTCTAAGACTTGTTGCCCATCTAATGGTAAAAGTAGATCAGAAGTCTGCCAAAATATTCTGAAAGAACCCAGTCAGCACTAGTATGTCAACATCATATTAAAATGGAGAGACTAGTGACCCACACTCTTCCTGTCATCAGGAAAATTAAATTCTATAAAAGGTGCCAACTGATGAGTTCCTGATGATGCATAACCAGCTCCCTGGAACTGAAGCAAAAGGTAACAAATCCAAATTTACTCTTTATGCTTGGAGAGACCAGCTTCTAAGCTTTTTGATGAATAGTTCTACCATGCCTGGACACAAAGTTCCTATTCCACACCAGAGAAAGTAAATTCTACTTAATTCAGTATGTAACAATATCAGCAAAGTAGGCCAAGCAAGCCACTGTGGCTGAATTATTAAAGGTGTCAGCAAAGGAGGTTGATGATCATTCCAGAAAACATGCGATTTCTCTCTTAGTTGAAGCACAGAACTGGCATTTTGTTTTGTGAAAGACTTTCACAAAGTCTTTTGCAAATGAACCAATTTCTTCACAGAAAGGTCAAAAAAAATAACAAGACTTCACTGAACAGTTGTTAACAAGCACTCACGTCTTTAGCAGTTCCAAGAATACCTGGCTGATTTTCAGGCCTTTCCTTATCAACAAGAGAAGGAGTGTATCAGACAGTGAAGGTGTGGGACAGCACATGTGATGTTTTAGATCCATGTAACAAGGCATTATTGTTCTGACCTATCATTATTGCAGGATCTTGGCCTGTTCATAGAAATGTCCTTGCACACCTTTATAGAAGAACCTGCCTATGTTCTTCCACTGAACCATCACAGCCATAGTTTGAGGAAAGCCACACATTGTACAGCACCTGAGACATTTGCCATGGACAGATGTTACATTTGTGTCAAGAGAAAAGCCTTTCTCCTAACACAAAAAGAGATTACATAGCCATTCAAGGGGTTTCTTGCAGCTCTTCTACCAGAAACATTTCCATCTTCCAACAAGATCTCTCCCCTCCCACACTACCTTGAATGGCTGTATTTTTTCTCTTGGGTGTTGAGGGCACACAGTATCTCTCTGCTCTCCCTCCCTCCAAAAGAGGAGGGAGGAAGAGCACTGGCTCCCTGATAGCCCACCCATGGGTTCGCTTTCAGGAAGCCCCATGAAGCTACCATGATCTGCTAATATTCCCCAGCCACAACCGACCTGGGTCACCCCAAATATATGCAAGGATGAGGAGGGGGAGCCAGGCTGCAACCCAGAGTCCAAGTCCCAAACATCTACCTCCTGCCCCTGACCAGTCAGAGGAACTAGTCTGTGCATGAATGAGGCGTATTTCCTCCTAGGATGGGTCCTCCTGGACCTATTGTACAGCAAGATAATTTCTCCACACACACACACACCCGTGGCGGCTTCTTCCAGGGCTGAAACCTTCCTGGGGTGCATCTGCCTCCTGCTCTGTGCCCTCCTCCAGTGTGACCCAGAGAGTTGCACAGGGCAGGACTCAGATGCACCCAGATTTGGAGCCCTACCAGAACACAGAGAGTCCAGACCTGGGAGAATGCCCTGCCCATCTCACCAATCAGCTGCCTATTGACAACCCTCTTCCCTGGAAGGGGAGAGGGCAGGTTGTCAATCAATAGGCTCTCCTAAGGGCAGGGGAGGGGTCATCTCTCTCGTGTCCCCTGGCTGGACACGTACATGTACACTCCAATTTCCAAACCATTTTTCTAGAACTAATAATTTCACAGAAATTTCTGTGAAATTCTTCACACTAGAAACAAATACTTGTCCACATCCATTGACTGACTCATCCAAATAGCTAAGTAGTCACTCTTCCAGAGTTTTGAGACAGTTGGGTCTTAAGCATTCTCAGCAGTATCACGATCACGGCAGGAACCCCTAATTGGAAAAGGGTGCTTCAACTTTATAGCTGTTTTGGGCCCTGTAACTTTTCAAACCAGGTCTACTGCTCAGGGAAGGAGAAAATTTTTGGCAATAGTTCACATCTCAAACTGTGTGGGCATAAAATATAGAAATAATCAATACAATTACTCAATGGGTTTGTGCTTGCAGTGCCAGTTTAGGTAATCAAGCCTTGATGATTTTTGAAAAGCCTCAAATTTTATTTCTAAAATGTGTCAACTTAAGCTTCCTATTCTCAGCAGCAAGTACTTCACAACACACTATTTAACTGGGTTTTGGCATCAATCACTTATTTTCCATCAGATTTCTCTATTATCCCCATTTTTTTCAGGCTATCACTAAAACAGCTTGGTACTGATCAATCAGTCTGAATCACCCTGAGCCAGAAATGAGCCCTAATAAAGAGTGAATGATAAATGTACCAAGGTCATGTGAGGCTCAGCAGTACCTCTTCTGGGCCTCAGCATTATGGTCGCACATCTGGTATTCCAATTTAGTGACACGTTTGGTCATGGTCTGCATGCATGGGTGCTCGCTCTTTGTCATGCCTAACAATGTTTGTAATGGGGTCTCTCTCCACTTGAAATTTGATGAATTTACCAGATGATTCTCGCAATGAATTTGTTTTTTAATGCAGTTTTAAACCCACGTCAAAAGCAAATTTACAGAAATAAAGGATACTTGCCCTCAAAGAAGGTGTGGACACCAAGACAATAATAGTTATCTGCCAAGTCCTTCGTTACTTTATTTGTGTGCCCTGTACTATATCAAGGTCCTACCAAGACTGGAAAGAAACCACTGATCTGCACAGATAAGCAGACAGTAAAAATGTATTTTTGCACAACGAAGGATTCCTCTGGGGTCCTGATCCACAATCTGGGAAACCTAGAATAATTCTATTTTCAAAGGAAAAGAACAAACTAAACTAACACAGGGAATACTACAGCAGCCTAAAGTAATCATTTAAGACAGTATGTGGCACATTAGCATCATTGCTAGACCACCATGTGGATCCATTCTGAACTCCATATGTAATCTGGGTTTAAATGAAAATCTACAGCTCTATCAGGGATGCTTTCATGTGCCCATATGTGACATGCAGTGCAGATGGTGTGATCTGTTTTATTAGTACATATGCACTGACAGGCAAAGAGCATTAATCTTCATTATCACTTAAATGAGTTACCCAGAAAAAAAATCTTTCTTCTTCCCAAAAGCAAAAAAGTTATTTTTAAATGAGGTCTCACCAAGCAGCAAGAAAAAACACTTGTGACTAACTGAAATAGTTATATAAACTGTAAAACAGTAGTGATTCATATGCTAAAGTGCCAGCAATATGTTCAGTACTGTGCAATACAGAAAGAAAGACACAGAAATAGTATTCTGCACTTAAAGTACCCTTGCTCCAAACACCGTCAGGTGCTTCACAAGCTCTAATGAATTGAGCCTCAACATAAAACAGCAAAGAAGCTAAATATCATTACCTTATTTTTTTTTCAATCAGTGAAACAGAGTTAAGGCACCCAAAGATTGATTTTGCCCCAAATAACATGAGAAAATTCCAACAGCACTGTAAACAGAGACCTGCTCTCTAAACTCTCAGTCATTTTTGTTAAGCACAAAACCTCAATAGTCTAAGATACAATTTATGATTCAGTCTGAATGGCAGAATTTCAAATGACATCAAGTAAATCAGGTCCTTAAAAAAATACACCCCACTCAGAGTTCAAAGGGCAAGCATCTTTCACAAATAGAAAGATGCTCCTTTCACATGTATATAGTATATTCATCTTCTGTACTGCACATTCCCTGACATCAACAGAGGATCCACACAGGTAGAAGCAGCAAATAATGAAGTAGAATGCATATATGGACCACAGATGAGAATTTTGCTCTGAATTTTAGGGAGAAACACGACTCAAATTACTCTGATGCCATAAGTATTTCTTGATGGCACACCAGTGCAAAATTCACTCAGGCTTATTGCCAGGCATGAAATGTACTAACAGCAAATCAACAGTAGCTAACCTCCCTTTTTAATTCATATGGAATGGGAATTTCTTTGCCCTTAAAGATGTTGGTGATTGTAATCAAAGTCATCTTGGGACACAGGCCTTAGAGGGTAAAAGGACAAAAGCATTAACTCAATTCCCTAGGCAACCTACCAAGCTGAGTCAGTGCTGTTAAAATAATGAGTTCTGCACCACTTGATCCAGAACCACCAGCTGATCCCCATTGCTAAAAACAATAGGTAGCATAAAAACATTCTTCGATCAGTGCCATAAAGTTCTTTTAAACATTTATATGCAATTTGAAAAAAACATAATAATCTAGTATTAAGCCTACCCCTTTCTCTGGAAACTGCTTCAGAGCTGTATAGACTATATAAATATGCACATGCTTGAATTAGCTTATTCCAGGAGGCATTTCTCAAGTACATATCCTATGGTACAGCAGTCTCTCAGAAATTCTGCATATTCTTCAGACCAGGCAACTCATACTCCACTGAACATTCCTTACTCACTTAATAGTCCTGCTGAGTAAATCTTGCAGGACAATCCTCCTACGGCTTTTAAGTACTGTTATGGCGGATGCTGTGTATAGATAACCATTTGCAATTCACGATATAGGCACTTGAATATTAATCATATTTACTCTTTAATTTTCTCTAAAGCTTTGTGGAGTACTGGTCATGAACCTAAAGGACAAGTGCATCAACAAAGCACAGGAAGGAAAGCAGACACTGTACTTTATAACACCGAAGAAGGGGGCACTCTGAATAAAGAACCTGTAGAGAGTTTCCCTCATGCAAGTCTTATATCTGTCTCAGTAACTAACTCTGTTAGGACTTGGACAGATTGTAGGCAATGAAGTCCAAACAGAAATCCAAAAAACATCCTAACCCTGGAGGCACCTCAAACTTCCTAGGTGCCTCCATGAAAGTTCTCTAGGGCTAATAGTTCTGTCTTCTGCTCCCACCTAAACCCCACTGGTACCCAGTAGCTAAGCAGAGCATCACCTAAACTGTACCTCTTGCTTACCATGCCAGGCAGTGCAGTGCTAAAAATGCCACGTTGCTCAGCATAAAGTATTTCCTGAACCAGAAGGAGCAGAACCACATGGATGAGGTGCTTCACTCAGGCTAAGTATCTCTGCTGAGAAGCAGAGCCAGTTAACCTGCCTTCAGTGCTAATTAGGAGACCCTCCTTCCAGCTTCAGAAACCAATACAGAGTACTATGGACTAGGGGTTAGCAGCCCATGCACTGGATTCAACCCACCAAGCATCTGCATCTGGCCTGTGCAGCCAGGACTTCAATGGTAATCCTGCATTGGGCAAGGACCATCTCAGTAGTGTTCCTCTGCCCCGAACAGTTTTTCTGCAGTGCCATCTGCTGCCACATCAGCCCTCCCTACTCGGTCTGCCCATCGCTCTCTCACCCCGTTACTGCAGCCATTACTTCTCACTGCTTAATTCATCAGTGGTGGGAGTCAGGAGTGATAGGAATTGGTGGTGAGGATTAAGGAGTGGTAGCAGCTGAAGCAGAGAGGTGCAGGAGTGAGAGAGCAGCCCTTGGCACAGCACAGGTCACAAGATAGCATCTGGGTCACAAGTGACAGCTCTCCTTCAGACCCACTGCCTTACTTCAGCCTACAGCTCCTTAGAAGATGCTGACCCCTGGCATGGAGTATTACAATATAGTGCTGTCTGGCACAATCAGTGAGCACTACAGATATGGTCCAAATCAGGGATGGGCAAAGTACAGCCCATGGCCATATCTGGACCACCAATTTATACTATCCAGCCTGCTAGCTGTTACCAGGAGCCTAAGGAAAGGCTGTACCCCCTGCCA
>NW_005841858.1:2022783-2025641 GCF_000455745.1 Alligator sinensis
CACACAGAGCTGTCCCCCACACCTTGCTTGCTGTTGGCATTGTGGCTGTGCAGTCCTGGCACCATAGCTGCCAGAAGCTGGGCCCGCACAGGACAGGGTGCAGTTGTGCTGAGTAGTCAGACCACTTACCCACCCACCTTGATGAGCTGCTGCCATTGCAGTGCCACTAGGAGATGAATCCATGCCAGTCATGGGGGTGCTCAGACCAGGGCAGCTACCCCTGACTTTTCTGATGTAGCATGGCGGCAGCACCTCATAGCAGTGGGTGGGCTGGTGGGACAGCTACTCGGTGCACTGCACTGTGCCCTGTCTCATGTTGGCCCAGCTGCCAGCAGCCGCAGTGCCATGACTGCACAGCACCAACAGGAAGTCAGGTGGGAGGGAAGAGAAGGAATGGGAACAACATTGAGGGACACATCTGGGTAAACAGGGAAAGTAAGGCAGGTGCTCCCAAGACTTGAGGGGCTCAGTCCTGCCCAGGAATTGTCAGGGTGTGCAGGACCAGACCCCTCAAGCCTGCAGAGCCCCTGCCCTGGGGCAGCTGAAAAACACGGGCTGCAATAAAGGGACCCAATGTATTACTAGTTTCTGTCATGGCCACAAATTTGAGCATTGGGAATGTGACGGAAGAGATGAAAGCAAACAGGCATCCACTTTGTGCTGCCATAAAAAAATTGATGGTGGCATGAAGTTGATGTCTGTTTCCATCCCAAGGGGACAGAGGTGCAGCCGCATCTCTAAAGAGTACAAGTTCAGCAAGCCCTTTATGCTTCCTATGGGCTAGCTCCCAGTGGCTCCTCACTCGGCATGCAACATTTTTGAATCGCTCTGAGGGTCCCATCACTCCCTATGTAGTGCAGAGGGGAGGCTAGATATACTTTGTAGTCCCCACTCTTGGGGGGTCAGACATCTAAAAATATGGTGGTATGGTGTGTAATTTTGAGTCCTTCTTTGGAGCTGGCCCTCTTCTTCACCTCTTTTGGAATTATATATCTTCTAGCAACTTGAGTAAACCTAATTATAGCTACACAAAGCTGTTAACTGCATTGCAAAGGAAAAAAAATACAGATTGTTTCACTAATTGCATCTTTTGTTTGTTTTTTAAATAAATTTCAAAATCAAGGGCCAAAACTTATCAAGGAGCTTTCAAAAAGAAAGGACCCAGGCCAGCAAGGGCAGAGCCTTCTTAATTCTCACAGGGGGTCGAGAATGCTTAGGATCTTAAAGGATCGGGCCAAAAGTGATAAGCATTATCATTTTCTAAGGGTGAAATCCCATTGCTCTGAGGTCAATAAAAATTTTTCTTAATGACCTCAACACGGAAAGGATTTTACCTAAATATCATTTAACCCTACAATTTGTTTAATGCTGAGAAAATGCTAATACTGTGGAAGGTGTCATGTTTTGTAGCACTTGAAAATTGCTGAATTGTTCTCTAGTATGTCCTCCTGATCTCACACCCTGCCTTGTCACCAAGTTTCCACAAAGGTCTAAATTTTACACTACATAATGAATGCAGTTTAATGTAATCCCTAAAGTAGCCCTTTATAACTTAGTCAGCTATATCTTAATTATCAAATAATAATCTTCATTACAAAATGAATCTTGTAATTACTAGTATTTTCTTTTGCAACCCCCCATATTTAACCTTCCAGGGTTATTCTTATGAATTATGGCATGTGCTTATTATTGCAATACATATACACTAAAATATGGGACTTTTAGATTTTGAATGGTACTTAGAGAAAAAATGTTTTCTTTACACTCTCTGTATAGCAAAGCATTGTAAAAATGCTCTCATCAACAAAAGCATTTAACTTGCCAAAATGTAAATCTCTTACAGACATTCATTTTTAAATACATTAGCTAGAAACATTTTAAAAAAAAACTGAGTGTGAACTGAAATTTGTTTAGTTGCACAAACTAAAAAACAAGCCTGGACCAAATAACTCAACCTATTGTTCTTTCAATACCAGTTCTGTCTGGCTATAAATCTAGACCACACCAAACCCTTCTGTCTTTGTTTCAGCCACATTTTCACACCCTTGTCAACCCCTCACCCTTTTCCCTAATTATCATCTGACTCCCTGAGAACATTGAGCTTTACAATTTACCTCCATGAGTCAAAAGAAACTGTGTCACTGAAAATTTAGGAACGGTTGCAGGATATGAACCACTACACAGGGTCACAAACAGAAAGCAACACTAAAAAATGCCAGAAGTTCTTCAACCTTCTGATAGAGGCATGGGGATACCACCCCATATTTTATTCTGCTTATCAACATGAACTTTAACAAAAAACAACCCTCATCTTTACAAAGCAGAAGCCTCTGGTTTCATTAAGATGCCTTTGTTGTGCCTGAGATGAAGTGCTTAATAACGCATTAGGTAACACAGTAACAGGCTTCACTTTATTCCACCCGAAGAGTGTAAGTCCTTGGTGGCTGAAGGCAGTTTACCGACTCTCCCTAACCCAGCTCAACTTCAGGAAAAGCCTTCGCTAACCGACTCAGGCAGTTTTCTGACGGGTGACAAGGCCTGCCAGAAACACTTCATCAACCCACCACCAAAAAGCCTGTCCCACGGGCTGCTCGCTGGACAGCAGCGACAGGCGCAGCCCGGCCGGGGGGAAGGCGCGGGAGGACAAAAGCGGGGCCCGGCCACCTGCGAGCGAGGCGTTGGCCCGGCCCGGCCGCAAGGTGCTCGCTTCGCTTCTCCTTAGAAAGCGGCGAAGACACTTCCCCAGCCGGGCGCCAGCCAGGCTTGGCAGCGGCTTCACTCCTCAGCGCTCCCGGGAGCCAGGTCACAGCCACGAGGCTCGGGGGGCAGCGAGGACGCCGGGCCCGCCGCCCGGGAGA
>NW_005841858.1:2025906-2042423 GCF_000455745.1 Alligator sinensis
CGCTCGCCCTGCTGCCTCCCTTGGTCCTGGCCCAGGGCCCCGGCCTCTCCCCGGGGAGCAGGGTCCGCAGTCCCCTTGCTCTGCCTCGGCGGGGAGCAAGGCAGGGCTGTTCCCCCGGGAGGCGCCTGGAGAGCCTTTCAGGGGGGCAGGCCATGTGCGCTCGGCGCCGCGCAGCCAGGAGCCGCAGGCTGCCCACGGGAAGCCCCAGGGTTCAGACATCCTGCCCTGGTCCTGGGGTCTTTGCCAGGGCAGAATGGCGCTACTGTCCTCCTGCAGTCAGAAAACACGGAGTGAAAAGTAAGAGCTGGCATTTTCCGAGGGGAGCCTCAACCCATCAAGGGAGCCCCCCAGTCTTACAAGGGGCGCCTAGACTCTAGAAACATTGAGGACGGTTAAGGGACGTGCAGGCGCTGGGGATCTGAAGCCTGAGCTCCTCAACCCTCCAGAGACAGGCAATGGGAGGCTTATGTCACCAACAGGGAGGGAAGCATTGGGTCCAGGAGACAGCCATCCCACCGCACCCCACCCTCCACTCAGGCACAGAGCACCAGGGAAATCAGAGCTGACTGGGATCAGTGAATCCTGCACCAGTCTGTTCGCGAGACACCAGGCAGCTCCAGGGCCAAAGACATTGCCAGAGCACCTACCATCAGGTGGTCTGAGCCCAGACTGTGAGCCTTGCATGCTACTATGTGAGAGGGGCGAAAGGACGGAGCCCTGCTGCTCTCCCTGCATGCCAGGACTGTGGTGTGCATTGGGAACATGGGCCATTGCCCGCCAAGTAAAGCTACAAGCCCCCCTTAATCTGGGGGCCCACTCAAGTGACTATGGGGGACAACTAAAGAAGAAAATAGGGACAGGAATGAAGGTTCAAACCGAGGGAGGACCGATAGAGGGCTCCAAGCAGAGCACACTGGACAGTGTCCATTGGCCCTTGTATGATCCCTGTCTGCCAGGAGACTTCCTCTCTGTGGTGTCTAATGGAGGGCACTTAGGTGCCCTTGCTGTTCTGCTCCCTGTCACCTTGGGGCACATTTATACAGCCGAATTTCTGGGATCCTGCTTCACTGGGACCCTTGCATGCCTGTCTGAATTGCCTTCTCTGCAAAAAAAGGAAGCAAGCTCTGTGGAAACCTTTTGGAGAGTCCACTTTGAATGCTTATAGTACATGAAGCTGGTTCCTCTTTTCTGACAGGAGCTGGTTTCCTGCTTTACCCAAGGCCTCTGGAACAGGCTGCTGATCCAGCACCAGGTATTCCAGCGTATTCTTGCCTCTGCTTCTATTCAACCTGCCCCTATTGTTTGCTAGTTCAAAGTCTATGGGAGTAGAAGCAGCTTTTCATTCAATTTCTATTTCAAATTTTCCTCCAATAAGAGAAATCTCCGAAAGTTGGGGTCACATTGTCACAATGAGTAACAGTAATATTGCAATTCCCATTACACGGAGAAGCAGTTTCAGTTTCACCATCCATTGAAAAAGGAAGAATTTTTTCTTGCCTTTAAAATTTGTAACCGTTTTTTTTTTCTCTAGGATCCCATAAAATAGAGATGATCAACCCTCTGCTGAACACTCAGCACATTCCCCTACAACTATATGGAATAATTATATCATTCTTCTAACAGAGGATTCGTCAAACAGTAGATTTCTACCATACTAAAATCCCAAGACGAAGTCATTAAGTTTTAATTTCTTTCCTGCTCTCGAACTGAAAGACACGCTAACGCTTCTCTGGACTTTATGGGCTGTAAGAGCATTATTGTCAGTTCAATTTGTCAGGCCGGGAGACAGATCTGAGGAGGGGAGCTGAGGGGGGAGTAATGTGACCTCTTGCAGCAGCATCTTAAGTTTCACCTTTTCATCTCTGTCCAGCAGCTGATTGGCTGATACCATAGAAACAACCCATTGGTGTCAGTCAATTCGGCAGAGGCTATTGCAATTTCACAGCAAAGCATCATGGGCCAACTGAAAGAAACTTTATCCTAACCTCAGTAGTATGTTAAACACTAGGGAAGTTTGTGGCACCTAAAAACCCAAAGAACATGAATAGAAACATATCAATATATAATTTATTATTTGCTTCTAGCACAATAACAGATGGCAAATGCATGGAAAATAAAGGTTGGTACTTCTGGATGGATGGCTCTTCAGTCCATCAGCAGACAGTGCCAGTAATTACTTTCCTATCAGCTACACCTGCTGCTTGAACTTTGTCAACTGAGCTGGCTTTAAATGTATTGATGTAATTTAATAAAATATGGTGTCTCCCTTCTGAGTCACAAAGGGGAAGCAGAGACACCAACAGGATCAAATGTAATTTTGAAAAAAAATCTAAATCTATCAGTCATGTCATTTTTAGAGCTGTCCCTAAAATACAGTGTAATATGAGAAATATATGAAAAAGCAATTGTTACTGTGATGAAGCCATATCTTTTCGACCTTTTTTTCTTTCATGCTATCTTTCTCTCTCTCAGTTGAATTATTTTTTCCTTTCCCCTAATTTCTCTTGTGTTCTTTTATTATGTTATACAGGTACTCCACACTTAACATCGTCCCGGTCAACATTGTTTCATTATAACGTCGCTGATCTATTAGGGAACATACTCATTTAAAGTCACGCAATGTTTGGTTATAACGTTGTTTGGCCGCCACCTGCTAGTAGGTAACTACTGTGACACAGTTGGATTCCCTTAACATAGTTTTGCTTAAAGTTGCATTTTTCTAGAACGTAACTATGATGTTAGGTGAGGAGTAGCTGTATTCTTCTCTTTCACATCTCTTCTTTTGGATTTTCACATCCCAGGATTAATTTTCCACTAAAGTCAATGAAGGAATATCAGCCTAAAACTGGTGTCATCATGCTGCTTTCCCTCGCTTTTCAGCCTCTTCCTAAGTTAGGGGTGGACAACATAGGGAGTTTTCAAGAGTTATCACAGGCTGGGTCAGCACCCCCCACCAGAACTCACCAAAACTCCTGCCCCAGCATGCACGGCTCCAGCTCTAGCTCCTGGCTGGCTGCCACCCACTCTGCCTGCCCAGGAGCTGCAGCTGGAACCCCACACACGGGCAGGAGCCCTCACCCATTCTGCTCTTACACACCCACCACACAACTAAGATGGCTACCACTCTGCTGACATTTACTATACACCCATCTGGTATTTCATTCCTGAGTACTAGCAACAATACAAGCAACACAATAGTCATGTTCTGTGTGTATTGGCCAGAGGGGTAAAGAGATTCCATGTACACTCTCACTCCAAACACATTTACCCATGGGCAGCCATAATTTGGCCCATATTTTGCAACCAGTTAAACAAACCAGCGGATGGATGACGCACAAGTGTTGACGGTGGGAGGGCACAACTCTGTGGCACTGCCAGGCACTGGATCAAGCTGGGCTGCAGCCCCACACCACACCATCAGCACAGAAATCTGGGGGGGCAGGGGGGCACATGCCCCTGTACTCCCCCACACACACATGTTGCCTATGATCCTAGAACAGAACCAAAGTTGGGGGGGGTTGCGGTATAGTCACATTGGCTGCCTTTTCCATGTGCTGTAGGGGAGGGGGTGGGGCAGGGTGGGGAGGGGGCAGCTTTTAATTAGAGCCGGTCCTGGAGAGCCACTCTAATTAAAACTCCTTGCTGTCAAATGTATTAAGCCCCCACAGTTTTCAAAATGGCCACAGGATGCTTTTTCTAAGCCTCATTTGTTGAGATTTAGATCAAGCACTCCAGTGGTCATTTTTAAACCCACGGGGTTAAAAACGATGATGAGGCAGTGCTGGTGATGCTGGTGTGTTTCACTTACACTGGCATGTTCACTGATTAGAACATGAACCAGCACGTGTATATACAGCCATTGTGCAGAATCTCTGTTTTAATGTAAGTTTTCAATGCAGGGAGAGACATTTACAGTGGAGAAGGCATAGAGGCACATGGCCACACTCTACTAGTCCCCAAATGGTAACAGAACATAGAATTCGGCCATGTCACCAACATGAATATGATGCCCCTGTGACATGGAATATCTATGATATTTCACCAACCTTTTGAGTTTCCCTCTGACTCCAAGAGCCCCACAATGAAGAGAGTCCAAATTCAGCAAATCCCTATTTTTAGTGTAGTAATTTATTTTTATATCTTGAGATCTCTCCAGTGGGTATGAAGAGTCTATCTAAAGGAATCTGTGTGGGTTCTACTAGCCAGAGAGAACATGAGAAAATCAGACTCCTTTTTCAGCTTTTTTCATTTCACTCTTGTGTAAGGTTGACATTTTCTTGCTGTCTCTTTCTTCTTCTGTTTGAGAATACAGCATCGGGTATGCATAGAAAACGGCATAACATTCACAAGGGTTAAATCAAGGATATTCATTGACACATGTGCAGTGAGGCCCCCTAATAATGCAGCTTTATTATTAGCCCCTTTAAAGTCCTTTCTGTCTATGGCCCAAAGTTGCTAGAAAAGTCCTGAAAGAGCTGGGAATGGTTGCCAGGGAGAGTTGTTTATGACAGCCATTTGCGCTTTAATACCCTCTATGGCAGTAAAGGGGCCATGTAGCCCTGAAGATTTTTTTTAAACAGTCATTTGGCGGCATCTCTCCAACTTCCATTCCCTGTTAAGGGCTTGGTTTGTTTATAATGTATACAGACTTTCAGAGACCCTCCAACCTAATAGCCCTGCTGGGCTCACATGGTTTTGTCTTATGCCTTACCGCATCCCTGTTCATGCAGGTACTTCATCTGGAAATAGTCTCATCATGTGCAACACTACTGTGGCAGTGGGAAAAGGAAGAGATCGTCTCATAGCTACAATACAACATACTGGCATATGCAAAAAGTGTTATCTTCCCCCCTACCTCCCAGTCAGCTCCACAACTTACTTCTGCAGAGCTGTTTGTTTCTCCTCTATTATCAGCTTCTGAATAGATAGGCCTCCCACAGAGACAAGATCTGCAACCTTTCAAGATTGCACAGCATGAAAGGCCATGGCTATTT
This sequence comes from Alligator sinensis, assembly GCF_000455745.1. NCBI lineage: Eukaryota > Metazoa > Chordata > Crocodylia > Alligatoridae > Alligator > Alligator sinensis. The sequence goes on from NW_005841858.1 coordinate 2,030,901, forward strand.
TTTTTCCCTGAATGGAGATTTTTTTTATAGATAAGTCCTGAATGATAAGAAAAATATCATTAACATAAACAATTACAGGATTTGTCTTTTGTGGACTCTGTTGCCGCCAGAATCCCCTAAATGAAAATACAGCCTTGGATATCCTTTGGGCTACATTACTCTTTATAAGCCATGCAGTTAAGCACAAATAAAAACAGCTATTTGTTACAGTTTTGATCTCTTACATTGAATTCATCTTGCAGATCTGAGTTAGGGTCCACTGCTGCATATCTAGCATACCTCTATCTCTGATTTCAGTCAACAGACAAAAGAAGAGGTATAGAGAAGAGACTAAACCAGGGGTGAGCAAAATGCGGCCCAAGGGCCGGATGCAGCCTGCCAGGCCATTCTATCTGGCCCACGGGGCCCCTAAAAAATGTAGAAAATTAATATTAATCTGCCCTGGGCTGCCTGTCATGAGGCCCTCAATGGCTTTCCAAAACTCAGTAAGTGGCCCTCTGCCCAAAATAATTGCTTGCCCCTGGACTAAACTCAAAAGACAAGACAAGGTGTAAGTGAAATTTAAATCCCCCAGTTCTGGCTAGGAGAATGATTCCTCCACCAAGATGCTGCAGTAGAGGCGACCCCAAGGCTCCCACCAAAGAACCATCTCATCAGTCATGGTGTAGGTAGCATGCTAGTGTAGCAGGCTTACCTTTTTGGGGCTTGGGTTGAGTCCCAGGATCAAGGGTCTGCTGTTTGATTAGTGGAGCCCGCCCACCAATCCGGAGGCAGCACAAAGGAAGCAATGCCCTGCCCTTGGGAAAGGAGCAGGTGGCCCTGAACCAGACCTGCACCAGCCAGGTCCGGAGAACTTCGGGGGTGGAGCCCCTAAAGGTTATAAAAGGGGAGTGTGCTCAGCACCCCCGGGAAAGATGACTTGGGACAGTGAGGAGAGAGGAGCTCCAGAGATGGCCATCCCTGGGACCCTGCTTGAGTTTCAGTGATGCGCGAATCGGCACACAGGGATCATGCTCTATGAGCCGCCTGAGGCAGCTTGAGCCTGTGAACCCAGCAAGTGGCTGGGCAGCTGATGTGCAGATCAGCACACAGAAAGCTGGCCCTGGGAGCAGCACATGGCTGCTCAGGCCTCACCTAGTGCATGGATCAGCGCATGGAGAACTGCCTTGGAAGCAGCTTGCAGCTGCTCACATTAGTCCTGGCCCTAGGCTGAGTGACTAGAGCCCTGCGGTGCAGCTCTGCCTTTAACAAAAAGAGCCCCAGTGCCCAGAGCAGGGCCGGGGAAAGGGGAGAACCCCTGGTGTGAGACCAGGGAGCCGGAGCCTGTAAGGGTTCAGCGTCAATGACAGGGAGCCCTGGCTACCCAGTGCGGGGTGCCAGGCCATCAAGGAGAGCCGAAGGCACTGCTGGGGAAATTGGCCACCATGGGATGAACCTCAACTTCTCCAGAGAGGAAGCATGAGTTACTGGGGAAGCTGACACAGGTGAGGAGGGTCTGCTGCCTCCACCCTCCATTGTGGGAGGGACATGTCCACGTCCCAGGGCCCTAAAGGGGATGGGCTTCAGGGAAACCCCTCAGGGAAGTGCTGAGCGCACTCCCTATTTTGAGGCTGTCGTGTTAAGGGCTACATAGCTAGGGGTATTCTTTAAGGGGGTTTATATATGGTTTGTGTGTTTTATTGGTATTGTTATTTGTGAAGGTTTAAAGAAATATTATTGTTAATTTAATTGGGTTACATAGGTTAATATCCCTATGTGTTAATTGTGTTGTATAGGTTGTAAGTTATTTGGTTCATATTTGGTATTATATGTGAATTGTGGAATATTATATATAGTATTATATGTTAAGCTTTGTAAATATTCTGTGTTTTATATTGTGTTGGTATTGATTCTTGTTATAAATTGTACATAGTTAAGTACTTGGTTTCAGCCTAGCTCTATAGAGAGGGGAGGAAGCTGCTGTAGTAGCTGACTCCTTCCTCAGCCCCCTGCCTGACCACTACCACTGTCATTGGAGGACAGGGCACACCCCCCTGGGTATACCCGGGCTACACTAGGAACAGTGCTGTGGTTCACAGGACAGCACACGCTGTAATTTAAGCAGCTCTGGGGAACTTTCTAACTTGTGCTGTGGTAGTGCTCCATCCTTTGAAGCAATCAAGAATACGAAAGGGTCAAAGGTGGCTTAAGTTTCTTTGGTCTGTACCTGTGAAATGCAACAAAATCTCACCTTTAGAGTCCGTTCTCAGTAGGGACACGAACTTTCTATCAGCCATTGCCCAAGCCACTCACTCTTGCCCTGCATTTCACTTGTAAAATAGGGGTAATACTGATTGGATGCATATTAACACAATGCAATAAAATCCAGCACATATTGCATAGGAGTCTATTGCTCTCGGGCAACACATTTCCATGTGTACCCAGGACTGCAGCACATTGAGCTGGGCCAGAGTAGCCCCAGCTGGCAGGGGGCCCAAGAGGTTAGATAGCCTGAGGCTGCTCAGATCTGACTCAATGTATTGCAGAGGGGCTGGCTGGGGCATAAGGGTGCTCAAGTGCAGGACTACCCAGAAGGCAGCCCCTGCACTGAAGCACCCTCATGCCCCAGCCAGCTGAGTCAGCATTTACATAGGTGGTGCTGCAAACTAAACAAATCCACAGCAGGATGGTACTTATATTTACAAGTACTACCCTGCCGCGAAGTTTATAAGTTTACTCCCACCTAATAGCCCTGCACCTGTAGACACCAAGACATTTATTGCGGAGCTAATTAGGCAACTCCACAGTACGTCTCTTGTAGATGAGCCCACTGAAACACACAGATGGCATTTGTGAGGCACTCAAAACACAGCAGTGAGGAGTCCCATTAAAAGCCATATATAGATATGCATAATTATGTTTTAGTCTAGAAAAGCTGGTTTTAAATGGCAAGTGAAGGAAGAAGAAAAAAATACATAAGTGACAGAGTAAAAAAGAATTATTCCTGAGACCATGAGTTTACATGGGGCTCAGCAGTGAAGTGTGGTATGTTCCTGCTAGAGAGGTACAGGTAACCTAATACTATCATTATTCTTATTATTGCATTATACATACAATCTGATTATTGGGCAGAAATTTTCCTGGGCAAAAGGGCTATTAAAAAATGGAAAATAATGAAAAATAACCAATGGGGGGGGGAGGAAATCACTTGCCGCCCCCATCTTCCTACTTCTTTTTCTGACCTCTTGCTATGATGAAAAGTCTAAAATTGAGGCCACAAAGCTTCTTGTCACCTTATTACAGGAACCAGCGACTTGGGAATAAGGAACAGTTCATATAAAAATGTTAAATTAAAGGGCAGTACAAGCCAGAATTTCAATGGTTTTGGTTCAGACAACTAAAATCTGTGCAATTAAGATGTTGTTAGTAGGAATTCTACATGGGTATGAGGCAGGTAGTACCATGACACAAGTACTGTTTTGGACAGAATAAGGGGGGGGGGGGGGGAGATTCTTTTTTAAAGTATTTCATGACATCATTGGAAAGCTGAAGTAATTGTAAAAGATAAAACTTCCTACACTCCCATTTATCATATACTTTTAATCTTGTTGGTCAGAAAATTGGGCATAGAAAGCAGGTTATATAGTATTTATGGCTATATTTATATTCCTACCTCTGTTTGAATGTTCAACCAATACAAATTCCTTTACAATTCATTCTAACACAAGCACGATCTCCAAAAATAGGAAAGCTGAAGTAATATGTCCCAGGGAAAAAGTCACAAATATTAAAGCTCAAGCACAGCAATTTATATTGGGTTTTTTTTAGAACAGAATTTTGCCAAATATACATAGAATTTTGCCAAATATACATACAATATACTATTTCAAGTCCCATTCAACCTATCAGGTATACTGCAATCTTTTATTTTACATGAACATGCCACATTTCAAGTAACAGCTAAAATGACAAGATTTAAAGAAAAAGTTGGGTCTTTTTTTTCTCTATATATATCCTGGAATTACCAGCCTATCCTGCTCTGAAACAGAATGTATCCTATGCTAACACTAATTTGCCAGTTCTAGACAAAAGAAAACTAGTAATCAGGATCATAAAAACCTCACATATGCTAAATATTGAAAGAAAAATGGTGGGGATTTTTTGGCTATACCTTACTTTCCCCCCATATTTAAGCCTTCTGTAGAAATTGCTAGCTAATTATTGAAGCTACCACAGGATGCTTCTTCAGCAGCTGTAAAGCTGTAACTGCTTTCTAGCCAGGGGAAAAGGATGGCATGATAGCAGCCAAGTTTAAGAGGAATAAAGCTTAGCTAGCTAACTAGCATTTATACTACTCATTCCCAATATTTGAATAGCAAGAAACCACATGGAAAAGTAAGGAAGGAAAGAGTTTAAAAGATTTGCTTTGTATGTTTTAATTTAAATATTTATTATTTGGAATAGCAACATGTTAACAAAACAAATCTCAAGTTTAAAGAAATTGTAGTTAAATGTAAGAATGGAGAAGAATAAGAAGCTTATTGTATGTTATTTAATATCATGGATGAACACAGACCTATGAACTTGAGTGTAAAACAATAATCATAACACTATACCCAAAACTTCATTCCGACATATTTTCAAATACACTTATGATACCTTCAGTGATATACTTAACATACACTTTCAATATATTGTATTTTTTTTTTAAAGTCTATAGATATAGATCAGGAATTTTCAATTTAAGGCATTTTTATACTCTGACCTTTTAAACTTGAGTTTCAAAATCTTATTTGAGTGATGAGATAGTTGAGGAGCTAAATTAAAATTGTGTGTGCTTTCATAGCTGAAACAGAAAGAAAAGATAGCTAGTTCTCTTTCCTTATTTACAAGCTGTAAATGCTGTAACTAACAGTTTAACCTGCTGTGCTAAAAGTAAAGAAACAGTTTAACAAGTAGTCCACTGATATACTAACTTCTGCTCATAATTCTGCTTCCAAGTTAAGTTTTTACAAGTCTTGAGGTAGAAGCTTTTTTACTTCTTTTTAAGAAAAGCTGTCGTCACATTTCTATTAACAATATAGTATAACTAGTTATTCAATATGTACATATTTAAAAAAATACACAAATAATACAAAATGGGCATATGTTCTCTTGTGCGGGACTCAGGCAAATGCTCATGTGCAACACAAATGCAAAAAAGCAAAAAGTAGTATTGTCAAGAGTTACTTAGAACTAAATTTCACTTTTCAGGTAGACTCTTTTTCCAAATCTATTTCACTGTTGTGTAATTAAGGAGTATAGTATGCACTAATATTTCTGAAATATCTTGTATTTGTAATCTTCTACAAATTCCACTAAGACTATTGCACCTGTGCAGAAGTCTAGTACCTTTGAAAATCTGACCTAACAGTCTAAAGGAAGTTTTGTTTGTTTGTTTTTAATCTTGACCTAAAAAACACTTTAACAAATATCTTTACATTGAACTTTAATCTTATACAAAACATTATAGAAATGTCTTTTCAGGTGAGGTTACTTAAATTATTTTGGTTTTTTTAATTGGGGAAGAAGCCTCAAAAAATAGAGAATAAGTTTTCTCTCATAAGCTTCTGTGTTGCATTTATACCTACAAAACGGACTTTGATCAATATCCTACTGGCATTTTCCCAACTGGTTCTTCCTGTGTAATATTTTAAATATGGCTTCTTAACCAGTCTGCAAATTGTTTTAACATCTGTACAAATTTATTACTACTTATTTGATCTCTGATTTTTTCAAGGTTACTACTTTCTTTCCATATTCCTTTATTTTTCTTCACTGCCGTTAGTTCTGCTCGAAGAAATCTTTTGTGAAGTTTCCAATAGAGTTGAGAGCCATGATGCAGTCCTTCAATACGTGTTGTTTTGCCAAGCCCTTGCTTCAAAACCTCTTCATTTAAGCATATGCTGAAAAATCTACTCTACAAAAATAAAGTAAAAGGTGTCATTTCATTTTTATATTCACTTGGATCTATACAAAGGACAATACCAGTACATTTTTACTTAATTCTTTGTATGAATTGCCCAGACACTGCAAGTTAGGAAAAAACTCTCCCCTTTACAAGTTCTAAATTTTTCAGAAAAAAGTATTAAAAGTTAAAAGGAATTCAATTCATTTTTAAATTAATTAATTCTACAAGAAACCTATCCCAGGTATCAATGGGACAATTTCATAAATCAGTACTTTTGACTGATTAAAACTCTTTTATGACACTGCAGGGCACTAAACTACAGATCTGGCTCCTGCAAACCTTAGCAGCAAAGATAATTATTAAAGGTGACTAAAAACTACACTAGTATTGTCAATTCAGTTCAGAAATACATATTTTCAATTCTAGCTACATATGTATATCTGGAAAGATACTTACTACCATAAATTCCAGCATGTATATTTTTTTAATGCAGTAACCTTATGACAAGGACACGTAATTTCACACCATAATAATAGAAAACCTTAGAAGTATAAATACACGATTTAAGAACTTCCTCTATTCCTCCTTACTACTTCATTTACCTTATTAATTGAAACAAGGCAATCAAGCACCAAATTATCCCGTCCAAGAAGCTGAAACCACATCATTTGTGACGGTTTTAACTCTTCTTGCAACCAGACCATACCACTTGGCGTCAGTTCCACTCCTGCAAGTCTGACCAGCAAAAGGCCATTTGATTGCCCTGAATAAATATAACATTAATTCTTCCTTAGCATTAGTCTTATACATTTATATACAAAAGACACTTCCTTATACTTCGTCGGCTTCTCAGCTGTTGTGAATCAGCTTAGTCTACCTCCTCCGATTAAAATTGAGTTTCCACATTAGTCAGAAAAGCTATGGAATTTTAAGAACATATCCTAGCACATAGATGTACTCCACACCAAGAAAAGAAAGGTTCTCAGATATTATATTGTAACACTTAATCTCAGAATTTTCTTTAGAAAATATAACTTTCTAAAAAATCTGATTTTGCCCCCTCTCACCTCTGTCTCACTCCATTACAGTATATTGCATCACACAAGCAAAAGACTGACACAAGATCAAAATCCAAAGTATTTTTCTTGACATTTATCCCAACATAACAATATCAAAACATTCCAAATCCAGACCTCTGATAACATCTTTAAAACTAACTGCAGAACTGGTTACAGCAAGATTTATGCAGCAAAGATAATACCATTTAAATTATATGTAAAAATAAATTCCCCAGCATAGAGAAGCATAAGTTACCAGTGCAGCTTGATCTTTCTGATTTTCTTATTCATCAATAAATATATCAAAGAGGCCTTTTTATTAAGTTGTAATCTTCAAAACAAAATGCATTGATCTGCGATCCACTGGCATTATGCAACATCCCAGGAATCAGAGAAGTTATGAATATAGGACCTCTCACATGGGATCAGATCAGTGGCCTATCTAGGCCACTATCCTTTCTCCAGTAGTAGATTCTAGCAAGCACTTCAGCTGGAGGCAAAAACAATCCATACAGTAAGTTGTTTCTGAACCCCTTCAGTTAGAAATTAGCTAACATACATGTTTATAGGTTCAGGATCTCTCATATAAGCTATTTTTAATCCTATCTGTTGAAATAGTGGATGTTCTCATTTTCTTTATGTAATAATCAATAGATTTTCTGTGTTAACTCACTTAGGCTTTTAAGACTACTTTGTAAATCCTAGTCCTAAATGCCCACGTCTGCTTTGAAACTTGCAGTACATCAAGATTTTCAGTAGCAACCATTCCCATACCAATTGTATTGTTTAAATGTTTCATGTTAAACCAGAGGGTATACTATCTTTATAACACCTGCATACCACTGAAGTTAACCCTAAAGGACTTTCAGCAGAGGCAAGATCAGAGCCAAACTTCATAATATACACATGAATTTCTCAATGCTTTTTTCAATCCTTATTCAATTTCCATTGTTCTTTTAAAAATGATCACTGTTTCCAAGATATGCATTTAAAAAACTCAGGCCATTACCCCACAAACACCCATGCATGTCCTTTATGCATGCTCTTGATTTTATACAGATATGTATTTCCCTGCTACTTAATATATTGCTGAGGAGGAGGGAGATCCACTGCTTAGGGTGGTAGCTTGTACGGGTCCACATAAATGCCTAAAATGTCCACAGAGGTGGATTTATAAATCCACCTCATTATCCTGGCAGTGAGGCCAAAGCAAAGAGGAGAAGTAAGGTAGCCACTGCAACACACCAAGTGAGGGACAGAGAGCATTCAGATGCTCAGTTCCTAAGTTCAGCATGACAATTGGCGAACTGTAACTGTGAGGACAAAATGCTTCCAGGTAGTATATACCCAGCTGTTTCCAAGGACACGTCATTCACAAAAACGTTTTTAACAGATCAAACAGCTCAAGTTTTACAGACTTTTGACAGCTTAATGAAGAAAATTCTATTAAATAGGCAGACGTGTAATTTTGTCATTGTTAATCCTGTTCTTTTACTTACATTTTCTCTGTAACGAGGACATGAAAGGAAGGCTGATTGGAATATGTTCAACTTCTAATCCCTTCTCTGTTATGTGACGTAATCTTCCCCGTAGTTTCACATTCTTTTCTATAAATTCTACTGGTATATCCAAAGCACTTGTAAATTTAGTTGTCTATTGAAATAGAAGAACAAGATAAAGTAATCAAAAATACACGTTACCTTAAAAAAAAAAATCTTATTAAATCCAATATTTTCCAGGATGAATACTGCAAACTCCATTTACTACATCATATTTAAAAACTTTTCATTATACTTTATTTCTGCTATCCTTTCCAAAAGCTTAAGAACAGTTTTTGTTTCAAGGACAGATGGGGACACAGAAGTAAGGGGAAGGGCAACAACAGACATTATCTACTATTTATATACAAGCCAGCCACTCTAGGCAGAAAGGCAAAACTGTTTTAAAAAGGGGCTAAATGTTGACAAAGTAAGGGACTCAGAGATGAGCAGGAGTCCAGGAAAGAGCCACAGAGGTGGCAGTTTAAGTGTATGACTAGTGTGGACAAGTTTAGAAACAGTGACAGAGTAAAGGGAAAACAAGGAAAGCAGGGAAGAAGGAAAAGCAGAGTTCCGCAGAGTTTGAAGTGGTCACAAGAAACTTGAATCTAGTGTTTTCTTGAATAAAAAAGTCAATGAAGAGATTCAGAAAGTGGGGAATTATGTGATTAAATTGATAGACTTATTTAGTGGCAGCATTCTGTGGATAGAAAAAAGCCAATTGGGAAGATACTGCACTAATCAGAGGAGTATAATGCTGAAACAGGAAAGGCTAGATACAAGCTATAGGCCACATACAAGGGGAAATCACCATTCTCCTATTGGAAGTCACAAGTGTACAAATGTTCATGCTGTTCTTCCTGAATCAAAAATGGCAGTTCTGGGAGAAAAAATAACTCCAACCCAGTAGAAGTCCTGGGGACCAAGAGGAATTGAGCTGCAGGGAAATGTCCCCATGCCTTCCAGAGACTGGAGTCATTTGGGGTTACTCTGGTCTGGAGAAGGCACGGGGAGAAGAGGGGAGATGCAGCATCTAATGTTGGATAACTTCCACTGCTAGAAACAAAGTCTTGTATATGGCCATACTGGCACAACTGAAATGTTAAGAATTTAATCTTTAGAGATTCATGATAAAAAGGCTTTTATAGGATACATTTGGATGAATCTACTCACATAGTTGTTAAAGGACAAATCCTTGTCTCATTTAAGTCACTGACATACCAGGCCTTAAAAATGAAATTGAACACCCCTTCCTCTGATTTTATTCTGTGCGTTGACTAAATCTTCAGTCCTGCTTTCTGCAAGGTTCTCTGCTAGGGAGTGAAAAATATGGGACCTTGCAAGCAGTAAATTTGAAGGTTTTGTAAATAATCCTTTGTAAACTGGGGTTGAAAATGGCTCGGAATCAAACCTAATTTGTTCCAAGGTCCAAAAGTCAGCCAAACATTTTCAAAACCTTGAAAACCTTGTTAACACCATTCACATGCAAATATCTATGTCAAGAAGGATTTAATGGCTGCAGTTACAGACTTACATCAATAACTACAAATAAGTCTATTATTAGGTAAGGTAAAGTTCATTTAGGAATAAAACTTAAATCACAAGAACTTGAATAATATTAGGCAGCTTTAGGCTCAAATACAGGAGGCAAAACTAGCCATATTAAGCACTATAGTTGCTAAATAAAACAGTTGTAATTTGTTTAAAATTATAAAATGCCAGTGAATTACACACATACTGTAAGCTGTACAAAAAAAAATGTTGGAATTGTAATGCATGAACTATGCAACCTCTATAGTAGGCAGGGACATCCTTAAGATAACACCGTCTTGCTGTCTACCCACAACAATGGGAACATACACAGACTTAATGCGGGACAAGACGGCTATGAAAGACCAGGAGCTTGTACTGTTGTCTCCCTAGAGGGCTACAGTAGGGGCAGGCAATTATTTTGGCTGAAGGGCTGCTTAACAAGTTTTAGTGAACTGTCGATATGGGCCATCTTGCCCCGCCCTCTGGTCACCATATTAGGACTGGAAGTCCCAAACCCTAGCCCCTGACCTTTGCCACCGGACATCCCTCCCCTCACCCCCACAGAAATACTCCTTTAGGGAGGGTGGGGTTGCCATCTGAGAACCAGAAAAAAACAACAAATTGTACACTAGAAGTCAAACACCTACTAAAACATATTTTAATTTTATTACAAAAAAAATTTGTCATGATTTGTGTTTGTGTACTGTGTATAGAAGGGATTGCATAATAACTCAAACTCTCACTCTTTTATATTGTGTCTGTGTATGGTGGGGTGTGGGGGGACATAAGGTATGTTGGGCTGTATACATATGTGGGGGGTTGTGGGGGCCGGGTGTGGGTGTGTGAGGTTAGTGGGGTGGGAGGAACGTGACACACCCGGCCCCCCCCACCACATGGTGCACAGCCCCCACTGCCAGCAGCAGGCGGAGGGGCTCAAAGATCTCATGCCAGGTGCAAGCACTGGCACCCCATGGCTCTGGCCCGTGCTGTGTGCAGGGGCTGAGAGGCCCAGCCTGCCCGGCTGCCTTTATCACAGGAACTCCACGCCACATGCCTGCAGCTCCCACACTGGGGAAGCCCTGTGCTACACTCCACAGGGAAGTGGTGGGCAGGCCCCCCCCCTACTCCTGGCAGAGTCTGGGGACCTGTGTGGCAGGGAAGGCAGCTGGCTCCAGGACGAGAGCTGCAGGCATGTGGACCCTGCAATAGAGAAGGCAACAGGAGCCAGCTGGGAACTGCGGAGGCCAGGCTGGCTCCTGCTGCATTCTGCAGTCCTGGAGTTGCAGCCAAGAACCGCGCAGCACGGCACAGAGCCACCGGGCACCTGCTGGCAGCACACAGTTCCCAGCTGCCTCGTGCTGCCACTGGCCTTGACCACCTTGGCCCTGTGCTCCCTCCTGTTGCCACTTTCCCCCTACACCTGCCGCTGCTGCCCTTCCCCTGCCGCTTCCCTTACTTCCCTGCC
>NW_005841858.1:2042572-2046243 GCF_000455745.1 Alligator sinensis
GTTCTTACCTGATCCTCTGCTCTCAGATGGAGAGAGGCGGGGAACAGCCCCAGGGTCCCAGGCCAGAAGCCTCTGCTTGGCAGAAGCTTCCAGCTGGGGGTGGGGGCTGGCGATGGGGTGGGGCTGGGTGGGCCTTGCTGCTGCTGCCCCTGGGTCCTGCTGTTGCCTTGTCATCTTTGACAGGTAGCCGGGGCAGATAAATATTAATTTTCTAAATTTTTTAGGGGCCCCATGAGCCAGATAGAATCGCCTGGCAGGCCAGATGCGGCCATGGGCCACATTTTGCCTGCCCCTAGGCTTTAGGAAGATATAATAAGAAACACAGGAAATGGGCCAAGCAAGTCTACAGAGATACTTGAAGGAACAAGAGGCTCAATCAAAAATGTGATAACATCTGAATGAAGCTGCCAGGCATAATATAGTCCGGTTTCCAGATGTAAACCTACCTGAGCATAGCATTTGGATTGTCAGATATTCAGAAAATAAAGATATCTCATGAAAGACAAAAATGCAACAAGCGAGGTGGGAAGAGTTTATAGCAGGGGTGTCAATTATACAGTCTGTAGACTGGATCCAGCTCATGGAACTGTTCTACCCAGCCCGCCATTAGTTCAGTGGGCTACTGGAAGTCCATGGCTTGGCTCCTAATGCCAGGCAGCAGCGTGGACCTAGGGGTGTGCAGCTGCACAGAGCCATAAACAGCAGGGATCCTGGATTTCTCTGTTTCAAAATCCCGAGTTCTCTTAATTAAAAAAAAAAATCCAAAATCCATGTTTTTCCATAATTAAACGCCACTATATATACAAGTATCAGTTTAACACAATGTTTTATTGATATATTTATCATTTTAAAGCAATTTGGAAGCTTACCAGTGCCTCAATCATTATAATAAAATCAATTCTAAATACCTATATATTTTAGCATTTGATCTTGATTTTTTTTTTTTTTTACCATGGGGAAAAAAAATAAAAAAATCAGTGCTCCCCGTTCCCTTCGCTCACCAGGACACAAGTCCAGCTGCGGCTGTGTGTGTACCGCTCCTTCCCCCCCCGCACTTTGTGGCACTGAGCAGCCCTGATATGCCAGAGCCCTGCCCATGCCATTGTGTCTCGCTCCTGACCCACAACCCCCTGGCCCTGCTGCTGCCCCACACTCCCAACCCACAGCCCCCTGGCCCTGCCAGTGCCCCTCAATCCTGATCCACAGTCCCCACCTCCCCAAGCAATGCTGGTGCCCCCTCACTCCCAACCTGCAGCCCCCTGCTCCCCCACCAGCCTGCCAGAAGGGGCCCCCAGCTGCCCCTGCCCCACCCTGTACAGACTATAGGATGGTGGTCTGTGGGAACATGGCAGGGACGGCTTCCAGCATGAAGTGGATGCAGCACATCGTGGTGAGGAAGCACAGGCAGCAGCTAGAGCACCACATGCTATCCCATGCCACCAGCTGGGGCTACGATGGGGCTGGGGCTGCGATGGGAAAGACCAGCACCACACTCCACAGTAGTAACATAAAGCTGAAAGCAGCTCTGGTCCTGGCCATGCTTCAGGCAGTAAGGGGAGGACAAGGGGATCCTGGCCCCATCTTGCCCGGGCCAGAGTGCAGTGGCTGTGACAGCTCCAGTTCACGTGGGTGGCGATGGAGCAAGTCTGGCTCTGGCGCAGGCTAGAAGGAGAAGGAGGGGACAACACCTACAGCACTCCCTGCCCTGGGCTAGGGTTCCCATGCTAAGCCAGATGGTCTGACCATCTCAGCTGCCTTCTCCCCAGCCCCAAGGCAGCATCTCCCGGCTAGCCCACCCCTGAGAGCATGGGCACCAGCCACACAGCTCCCCACTGACCCCTAAAAGTCCCCCCCCACCCCATGCACACACATGTGAAGCCCCCTGCCTCCCCAACTGCCTGCTCCCTACAGCCCCAAGCAGCTCCTTGCAGGCTGGAAGGCTGCCAGCCTACTAGGGGAAACCCAGTTTCCCCATGGTTTTCTCCTTTAAAGGAAAAAAAATCCATGCTTTTCTAAAATGAAAAATCAGCACTTTTCTGCATGAAACCGAAAACTCAGTTCCCCAGTAATCAGGAGGTGGCATGGAGTCAGTGGGCTGCTGCCCACAGTCATGTCCATGTCCATGATACTGCATACCCCTGGCTCCAGCTACATGCCACTGCCTGAATGTAGTTTCATGCAGCCACATGCTCCCAGCTCTGTGCCTCCGTCCAGTCAGTACTCTGCACTGCCACACGCCCCTGGCTCCTTACCAATGCATGCCCCCAGCTCCACACAGCTGCATTCCCCCAGACCTACACTGCTGCATAAATGTGGCTACATGGATCTGGCCCAGGAGGAGCCCCTGCAGCCTGGATCTGGCCCAGGACAAATTTGACACTCCTGGATTACAGCATGGACAAGGAATTCAGCAGAAAGGGTCAAGTTAGGGAGTAATTCTAACAATGTTCTGGTGGGAGAGACAGCAGATTTACAGACAAGGGAGTTGGAGACCAGAGAGAATTTGAAATTAAAGATGACTCAAGATTTTTGGCCTTGGAAGTTTAGCTCTCAAGAAAAAAATCCAAGATGCATTTGAAATTATCTTATCAAACACACTACCTAGCTGAACTAAAGTATTTTACTGTATCTATCTTTTAAAAAAAATTGGAAAGCCTAGAATTGCTCTTCTGTTACAAATGACTCTTTTGTGCCATTCTAAAGTAGAAATGTAGTTGTAGTGGGTGAAAACCAATGGAAGAGAGGATTTAGAGACAGCCTGCAGGCCCTCAGTAGCAAGTCTGCTAATTCATCTGACCAATCACTTCAAGATTTCTTCAAAACTAAATGAATAATTCAGCTTTTTACAATCTTTGAATGGCCCTCATGCCCTTACATAATGTTTTCACACACTGTCTCATTTAAAGGAACATTTGAAATATATTAAGTCAGATACTAAGGAATAACCCAGGGAGGAATAGGACCCCTGCTAAATGGGCAGAAACAATTGGTGACGAACAGAGGGGACAAGGCTGAACTCCTCAACGAGTTCTTTGCCTCAGTGTTCCTAAGCGAGGGGCACGACAAGTCTCTCACTGGGGTTGTAGAGAGGCAGCAGCAAGGCGCCAGACTACCATGCATAGACCCTGAGATGGTGCAGAGTCACTTGGAAGAACTGGATGCCTTTAAGTCGGCAGGCCTGGATGAGCTCCATCCGAGGGTGCTGAAGGCACTGGCCAACATCATTGCAGAGCCACTGGCGGGAATATTTGAAAGCTCGTGGCGCACGGGCCAAGTCCCGAAGGACTGGAAAAGGGCCAACGTGGTCCCCATTTTCAAAACGGGGAGGAAGGAGGACCCGGGCAACTATAGACCAGTCAGTCTCACCTCCATCCTTGGCAAAGTCTTTGAAAAAATTATCAAGGCTCACATTTGTGAGAGCCCAGCAGGACAAATTATGCTGAGGGGAAACCAGCACGGGTTCGTGGCAGGCAGATCGTGCCTGACCAATCTAGTCTCTTTTTATGACCAGGTTACGAAACGCCTGGACACAGGAGGAGGGGTGGATGTGGTATACTTAGACTTCAGGAAGGCCTTCGATACGGTATCCCACCCCATACTGGTGAACAAGTTAAGAGGCTGTGACTTGGATGACTACACAGTCCGGTGGGTGGCGAATTGGCTAGAGGGTC
>NW_005841858.1:2046377-2046676 GCF_000455745.1 Alligator sinensis
CTGCACCTAGGGAGAAAAAATGTCCAGCACACCTACTGCCTAGGAAATGACCTGCTTGGTGGCACGGAAGTGGAAAGGGATCTTGGAGTCCTAGTGGACTCCAAGATGAACGTGAGTCGGCAGTGTGACGAAGCCATCAAAAAAGCCAATGGCACTTTATCGTGCATCAGCAGATGAATGACAAATAGGTCCAAGGAGGTGATACTTCCCCTCTATCGGGCGCTGGTCAGACCGCAGTTGGAGTACTGCGTGCAATTCTGGGCGCCGCACTTCAAGAGGGATGCGGATAACCTGGAGAG
>NW_005841858.1:2047054-2049098 GCF_000455745.1 Alligator sinensis
ACTCTTTCCTGCTTATGCAGGGGGTCGGACTCGATGATCTATTGAGGTCCCTTCCGACCCTAACATCTATGAATCTATGAAACCCTTCTTTGACCAGTACAGCTTTCTTTTGAGGTAAAAAAAGACAGCTGTAGGTAACAACTGTAGCTTACAAATTCCCAAATCACTGGTCTAGTTTAAAGGAGCAATTCAGATAGGTATCTTATCTCAATTGTGCTAACTGCAATGACCCTAAAGTTTATGTGGGGAGAGTCAAACATCCAGCCCATCTGGCCTGCTGATCCACATCACCTGGACTGCTAAGCTCCTGGAGAAGCTGGAAATTCAAGGGTGAGGCAAGGGAGTGGGGGAGGCATCACTGTGAAAATCCAAGGCATTGGGCCCCACTGGGGACACATTTCATGGCAGGGGGTGAATAACAGCTCTTTCTGTGGTTCCCCATCATCACTTGCCCTGCTGTCTGAGGTGGGTTCAGATCTGGCCCATGAGGAGCCCTGCAGTTCGAATCCCAGCTCTAAAGGAACTGCTTTGGGGAAAACCAAAAGAACAAATCAGTGTTCTGGACAAGTCACCTATGGTCACCTGAATTATCACATACCAAAACGCCACATGACCAACTAACCCAACTGGCAGCCTCATGGGCAAATCTAGAATTTTGAAAAGGGGGGTTCACATGGTGAGGTGCATCATCATATATACATTATACATACAACACATTTTTCTCCACTTAAAAATAAACCAGAAACTTTAGTATAATGCAAGGGCCTAGAACTGTATTATTCAGTTTAAGATGGAAGCAAAAGCAAATATAACTTCATTGGAATGAGTTAAAAAAAGTCTGCAGGGCTGTGAAATAAGAGCTTCATTTTCAGGAGCAGCTAACAAACAGTAGAATTGCAGAACAAATGTTAACTTGCCTGGTGGAACATCAAGACCATTAAAAAGAAGAGAGCACGGTTAACCCCTGTGGAATGAAGTGTTTAAAAGGGATCAAGCAGACTATAATGAGCCATGAGGTCAACTGACTCCCTCGGCACTGCCTAACTAATAATGCTGCTGCCACTGCCAGGCAGTTGGTTTTAAATTTTGGGTGGGCCAGGAATCAAAGAGAGGTGCGAGTGCACCAGTGGACTCCCCCACCCCCCGGGTCTGAGCCTTGTCAGCCTCCTTTGTGCCACCACAAGAGGCACAAAGAAGATACAGCAGGAAAGACAATCCAGCCCAATATGTCAAACTAAAAAATGATGAATGGATATCAAAATATTGACTCACCAATTTAATACTCCTTGCAAATAAAATGATTCCAGCTACGGCCATTCCAGTACTGATGTTCTGCAGAAAACATTGTTTAAATACTTAATTTTTAAATCTCATGCTTTTAAATGTGATTACTATTAAAATCACCTCCTCCAACACTGGACAAGTCCTCCGATTTGCGTTTTGGTTAACCCAGGTTTGTTAAAATAACAGTAAAGGATTGCACTCAAAACCAAACACATCCACATATCTTTTCACAATCCTGGAAGTAACCAAGACGTTAATAAGCAAGTTACTTACAAAAGGATTACTTAGGAAAACAGTGCAGCTGTTCCGTAGGTGGGGAAAAAACAATTAAAAACCTTCAAATCTATCAAGAGTCAAGCAAAGTGACTTTACCAAGCTCAAGTGACCCAATGAGAATTTTTTTTTTTTTTTTTTACTGACTGCCTGAATAGATCATTTTGCCTGTCTTTTCTAGGATGAGTTACGTCTCTCAACTCCTAGAAAAGATGGGCAAAATTATCTATTCGTATTACTACTATCACCTGACATCATGTTCTCAAAAGAGTCTTGAGGACACAGATAGTAACGGGTACCTAAGAGAGACATTTTTTTTTTTTTTTACCGATTGCCCCATACCTAGTATTTCTCATGGCTCAGACATGACTTGCTTTGTTTTACAGCTTTACTAGGCCACGTCCTGACCTAGCTTCACACCACAAAAGGGTTGCTTTTGCACTCTCCAAACATCTCTTAGAAGGGAGGGGGTGAGGGGGCGGAGGGG
>NW_005841858.1:2049564-2060455 GCF_000455745.1 Alligator sinensis
CTGCTGCGTAAAGCCGCGGGCGGGCGGGGTGCTTTGGGTAGCAGCGCTATCTTTCATTAGATCCATTCTTGAGTCGGGGTAATAGTAGAGATCCTGCCCTGCAGCACGGCAGCACAGCGGGGTGGGGACCCCCCCGCCCACAGCTGAGGACAGGAGGGCGGGCAGGGAACGTGGAGGGAGGGGAAGCGGGAGGCAGAAAACGCTAGTGCCAGGCTCCTGTCTGTCCGTTTGACGGGGGAGAGCAGGTAGCTTGGGCTCAGCGCCGACGTTAGCGAAACGTCCCGTCGAGGCAGCCCTCTGCTTTCTTAAAGAAGGGCTTAGCCTACAGCCAAGTGTAACAAGGAGGGCTGTCAAACTGTTAAAAAATGTGATCGCTAGTGGTTGCGCAATTTAAAAAAATTAATCACAATTTTAATCACAGAGCCAAATACTCAAAACGATGCAGGGGCTTTGAATAGTTGGGGCGGGGGAATTGTGAAGGTGGGGCAAGTCACGGGGGTGGGGGGAGAGAGGAAGATGGAGGCCCCATGCTGAAGGAGGGAATGGAGAAGGGGCAGGTGCTAGGGGGCCTGAGGCCAGGGCAGGTCTGGCACTCATCCAGGAGTGCAGGGGAGGGGGGGGGGAAGTAGTTCCTTGTCCCTGTGCACCCCTGGGGGAGGAATGGGGGGCATATCCCCCAGACTTGTGCATGGGGCACAGGGGGGCTGCCCATTGCAGGCTGGAGCTCTGTACCCTGCTGCCTTTGCACTGGGAGCCGCACGATGCCATGTTGTGCCTTCCACCACTGAATGGGGAAGGGACACACGGTGCGGCCAGTACACGGCTCCTGGGGCAAAGGCTGCAGGGTGCAAAGACCCAGCCTGCAGTGGGCAGCCTGCCTCCACCTTGCATGCAAATCCAGGGGTCATGTGCCCCCCTATGCCTCATCCAGGGGTGCTTGCAGCAAGTGAGCCTTCTGCAGCTCTGTCCCATGACCTGCCCCAGCCCCAGGGCCCCATTCACCAGTACCTGCCCTACTCCCTCCCTCCCGCTGTGCCCCCCAACCCCTTCCTTCTCCCCCCACAAACTTACTGACTCAGCACTGCTCTAGATGCAGCATACAGGCTACTGGTGTGTCTGCCTGTGCACCCCTCCTCCCCACTTCCTCTGGCTGCAGCCACCAGGAGCCTGCACCCAGGCTGCCCTGCAGTCCTCTGTGCTGCCACTGCTTCCCTGCTGGGCAGCCTGGAGGCAGTGGAGCAAGGCATAGGCTCCAAAACTACATGCACAGTTAATGCATTTAAAAAACTACTTCAAGAACCAATTACCACATGAATCCTGTGCACTAACTGCAATTGACAGGCCTAAAAAAAGATCGACGTAGCAAAACAAACTAAACCATTTATGGTAGAGATCTAACCATGAAAAAAGTGAGAATTGCTGAAATAAGATTTTTAACCAACTTACTTAAAAACCTGGTTAACTCAAATACCTGACCAACCATTGGTCAGGCCACCTTGCTAGTGAATCTATCTGCCTACATATCTTTCAATGAAGTACACAGGAAAGTCCCAGTCTATGTTCTCTAGTTCAAAGACACCTTTAACAAAAGCAAAGAACTTTGTTTTCGTTTGTGAGGGGCAAGGATATATCTTAGGGCGATATCTTTTATTGAACCAACTGTGTAGTTACGATAGTTATACAAGCTTTCAAATGCAAGACATTCTTCATCATTTCTGACCAGAACAAATACGTTATGAAAGCAGGAAGGAAAAAAATAATAAAAGGACTTGCAAACATATATTGGATTAGTAGGAAGAAGAAAAGAGGAGCCTCCTTTGCAAGTCACTTAAGGCCCATAGCTTTTCTTCTTGAAGAATTGCATAGTTTAGATTAATAAATTTACCCACTACTGATGGTGTAGATATGTTGCTGAAGCATAGGTAGTAGGCTGTCCCTTTACTGAGGCACAAGAAAAAAAACCCCTAAAACCATGAGCTGTTTATGGTTATACTATAAAAATATGAAAATAACTTAATTGATTTCAGAATTCATACTGATCTGGAGTACTCAAACAGCAAGGTCCTTTAAAGTCTTCACATATCCAATATAATTAAGCAGAGAAAGTAAGTATGAACTTAAACTTCCACAGGAATCATTTGAAACCCTGGGAGACTGATGCACAGGATTTCTGCTGTCTAGAGGCATGGAGTTTCAAGTAAATAAGACACACTACAAGAAATTGTATTTGTTGTATTGGTTGATAGTATATTTACTTTGTACTATCAAATTCTAATCGGTCCTTATACAAGCATCATTCATTAGTCATTATCTTTTATTTGAAAAATCAAAGAACCTGAAGTGCTTTCACCACATAAGAAACAGAAATCTACAGAATAAAAATAAATAAATTGCATCAACACATTAGTCGGACCTCCCAAATGATTCCATACACTCAGGATTTTAATAAATGGACAGCTAGTCAATCAATGAATGCTACAGTCTTAGAATAAACATTTTAAAACGAAGTCCATGGGACAGGTACAAACACCCTGTAACACAAAAAAAGTATTTAAAACATTTTTAGAAATGAAAACGTCAAGTTCTATGATTTAAAATCAGACAATTCTAAATGGTCTGACCATAAGTTACCGTTCCACCATGTTTTGTTCCCATTTAGCACAAATTAAAACTTTGAAGTAAATCACAGTATTTTAAAATAGCAAGCCGCTTTTTCAGATCTTAAGCACACTATATAAAATAAATTCCCCAGTTAACCTACATCTCCAGAATACTTGATATAGCTGATTTTTTTATATTGCATCATGATTTATTGTCTCCTAAAGTGATTAAAAACAACTGAAATCCCATAATAAATTAATGATGCCCTAGAAAACAGCCAACTGCTGAAACCGTTTCATCCCAGGGATGAATTTTAAGTAGTCCACTTACGAGGTACTTTCTACTGGCACTCATTAAGTAATGTGTAAACAATGCCAAAGTAACTTTATAACATGCTGATAGTTGAATCCACTTTAGTGTCTCCAATTGTGACCTCTTAGGAATAAGTAGTACATTAAGGTACCAACAATATAATCATGACTTGACATTTCAGACACAGAACAAGAGTTCAGTCATGAAATTGTAAGCCAAAGCAAAGAGCACTCTTGCATCAAGAACATTTAAAAACGTTAGAAGTTCAAACAAATGATGAGCAATAAATCTCAGCCTTAAGTCAGTAAGATGAACTAGACATAATGGTATATTATCATAGCGATTTCAAATGGATAATGTTCTACTGGAACATTTATTCTACTTTAATATTGAAGTTCGAATATTTGATACCATTTCAGTTAACTTATACTGAAGATTATGATCAGTAACATACACCTAATTTTCATTGAAAGAATTAAGGTAGTGACTTATGTCAGAATAGTATTTCGAGTTTAGCACCCTCTTTTCCACAATTTGGGATGCAAAAGTGATAGCTTAGTTCACTAAACAAGGGTTTCCATCCTGCAAGATGCTGTATAATCTCAGTTCCCACAAGCTTGATGTGGATAAACTGTGAAACTACAGTGGAACTCAATAATACTTAGTTTTCCATAAGCTTGCAAAAATCACAAAGGTGACTAGAGCTTGATCTGCTTGAGTGCTAATTAAAAAATATTTTGAAGCAACAAGATACAAAAAGGTGCAACTTAACCTAACATGAAACAAGTGCATGATGGGTAAAAACAAAACCAAACCTATAACAGATACTAAAATGTTCTCACGCTGCCCAGCCAGTAAGCCCATGTACCCTCCCGACTTTCTTCTAGAAAGGATGCGCTGAAACAAATACGTTTAAGTTTATGTGGCCTTTTAAATGTTGAATTCTTAGCTAAAACTGCTACAAGCGCCAATTTTGTAGGTGAAACAGCAGCACTTACCTACTAGTAGTCCCATTTTCTCTACACCTTATTTTGAAAACCATAGAGAATTATATTATGGATGGCAAAGGATAACAACTTCTGGTCTCTACCAGCTAAAATTAGATCTAGACTACAGACAGATCTATCTACTGAAATATTCTGTTCCCTGGATATTATGGGAAGAAGCCATCTATTTGGTGCCATAAAAATATCTGCAACAATTGAGACACATATTACCCAAATAAAATATGCTTCACTTCCCGTATTTCCCATTTTCTATCATGCAAGTTGAAATCTGGGCAGAACTGTAATCATAGCTTTTAGTGGTTTTGAGAAAGAAAAGTGTTAAGACTAGTTAACAATCTGCCACTTAATTGACATATTTGGAACATTTCCAACTTAAATATGTGACAACATAAACAGCACTGGTAGATAACTAAAAGAACGAAACCTCCACTGAAGGAGGACAAGTTATTCTTTCTTACATAAGAAAAAATAAATACATTACATTTTTTGCTATTGATTTTTGTTTTAATTTTTATTTTGAAAAATATTTAAAAAGCTGATCTGATGTATCAACTAATTCAAATGACATTTTTAATTAAGTCACCTTGGCACATGATAGAAAGTGTAATACAAAATTGCAAAATGGTCAACCATTACACGTCTGTGTATTTAACATATATGAGCTTGTCCATAACCCCACCATTGACATATCTAGACCCAAGTACCACTTATCTAACCACACCTATAGATGTACTCTAAACCTAGATGTATGCAGGTAGGCTGCTCCCAGTTCATCCTCAGCAGCTGCTTTCAAGTACACCAGAGACTGAGGACATTCACATTTTTTTCTAAAAGCAAACAGAAAATTGTCTATGTATAGTTAATACAACTATATTAAGTAAATGGATCATAATGGTACATTGTTAGAGGTACTTAGAACTCAAATATGAAACGCACAGTAATGCCAGTAGAAATCTTCTGTCCATAACTAACAACTGTATCCACATCTTACAAAAGCCTGCAGTGTTCTATTCTCATTTGTTTAGTGGACAGGATTGAATTTAGTTCAAACAACTAAACTTTATCTTAATTTTGGAAAAATTGGAATACTTTACATGAAACCTGTGCTTTTATATTCAAGTGGGTTGGCTTGGTTTTCCTATTCTGATATCTTAAAAAAGCTTAAAAGATACAGAAAGTGTGCTACTACTACATTGGACCAATACATTTTAGCAAGAAGCAATTGGAATTCAGAACTCTACCTATATCTCAGCTCTGGGTTACCATGTGCTCAGATGACAAATCTAATCCACTCAGTGGCATCCAGTCCAATGCAAACTTTTTTAGGTGGGGGGAGAGCTAGAAGAGCAATCTTTGGGACTGATGTGTTCTCTCAAAGTTTCTCTGCCAAACTTGTTCCCCAAATCTTTTTACTCCATAGACTATAAAAAAATCTACATGTAATATAATCCAGATTCAATTAGAATCAATAATTTAATGTTAATAATTCAGCAAAAAAGCTGTATCCTTTAAAAATATTTAAAGCACAAAACTTAAGGTGGAATACCCTTGATATTTTGTAGGCAAGTGGAATTATAAGGAATCCAATATTAACTTTTCATACCTTTTAAAGGTTTTATTTTTTAACTATCTTTATAAAGTAGTAATGATGTATAGTATACATCCAACCAAAATATACAAGTGCCTTTTCAGCTGATATACAGCATGCCGTACATCACTAAGGCACTCAAGAGGTGAATTCATCTCATGATAAATACAGCAAACAAGTTTCAATGATAAAGAACCAGTTTATGAGTTTCTGTAGCAACTGTTGTATGCAAAATAACTAACTGTAGCAAACAAGGTACAACACAGCATGTTAACATGCTCAGAACTAACACGAAATATTGTCATCACTATCCACCCCTTCTTTCAAAGGCACTGAACATCTTTTGCTCTCTTTGGAATACATAAACGTTTGCAACTTCTCACTCATTTTAATCAATATGATCAAATTTATGTAACAAAAGAACTATGTTACTAATCATTCCACTCCCTCCCAGATGCAAACTGAACACAGCAAGGATTATGCACACTTTTTTGAAGCCCTGCTATCAATTCAACAACTGCTACACTACTATATCTGATCCTTCAGCATTCAAGGCTTAGATTATTGTATAACTCAACAAAGATCCCACCTCGTATCAAGTTTTCTGCAAAAAAAACTGTTTCAAGTAATAAAACAAAATACTTGAAATAAAGAGACAAATTCAAAAAACCTCATCATTATTTAAAACAAACAAAGCCCCCCATATTTTATAAACCTTTAAAGCTTATAAAAGCCAGGAAATGCATTTAAAAGAATCTTTAAAATATTACATCCTTTGATGTGCTGTTACGGTCAGGAAAGCAAATGATAAATGTTATAAAGATGGTCGATGTATCTCTTCCCTCAAATGAATTTCCATTTTGTTAGGTTTTAGTTTTAAATACTTACTCAAATTTTAGATCAAATCAAGACTCCTTTAAATGACAGTATTACCAAGTCAACCTGTTGATCATGCCAGATGGTGTCTGCTTGAAAACAAGAAGTAGTCAGAACTGAGCTGACAATGCTGCTTTCAATATGGATGGGGCACAATTTGCTCTTCCATAGCTACTGCACTGTAATTTAAGTGTTGCTTCTACCAGCAGCCAGGACTCTGAAGCTAGAGCACATAAAGATGAAGTATAAAGCTGCCTTTTTACAAACTACCTTTTTAGAACTTAACTAGATTTTCATAAAGGGAAGGCAAGTGATATCATCACTTTCTTAGCTGTCTTAGTTTCTCAGCCATTTGGCATGTTTAAATATATTTATAGTCCTATTGATTATAGTATGTGTCTTTGAAGTAAAATTGAGTTATAACAATTTCACTAGTCCATCCAATAGTTGAATTACATCAATTATTCCTTTTGCATTTCCATGAAGATGGTCCTTCATCCTGCAGCCTTTTGAGCTTTGGTCCAAGCAGGAACCACCAGCCAAATCCTAGAACAACGCAGATAATGGATTCTACGTAGTAACCATCTAGAGTAGTCACGCAAGAGCCACCTTCTTTTGCACAAAGCTGCAAAAATAAATAAATAAATGAAATTTAAAGAGACACATTTACCCATTAATTAATACCTGTATTCCTAGAGTGCTTTGTATATTGGTACTGCTTCTACATCCCAATACATAAAAGCATTCTAGGTCCATGTTTGAGCCATAAGGATCAGGAAACAATGGGTCTGTCTTAAGAAAACAGCTGTAATATCCCAGTCACGACAAGAAGTCAAATCTGAAGCCCTGCAGTCCTTCAGTTGTGCCCATGCCATATTGTTTTATTATGTGTGTAGTTGTACAATTTGTTCTTTTCCAGAAACGTTATGAGCACATGAGATACTGGGAGGGTAGCCAGGTTCACTGATCTACTTTAAAAGCAGCAATAGGTCACAGACAGAAAAGGTGCAGAGTGGGGTGGGAGGTCAAAAAGAGCAAGTAAGAAGAAAAATCAAAAGAGAAGGAAAGTGAAAATAGGAAATCCTCAGAGTAGAAAAAAGGAAAAGCCTGCTAATAAAAGAGTACTTAAAATTACAAACTAAATCTGTAAGATTCTCCTCCAGCCAAGTTTGAGAGGGGTAACCACAGCCTTTATTACTGCTAACATAGTGCCTTTCATTAGTAATGTGGTCACTTAAAATCATTCCCTTTTCCCCATCCCAAAATGCAAAAAGAGGAAAAAATATCCTCCAGATGTAGTTTTATAGAAGAGGTTTATATATGGCATTTAATAATGAAAACCACACAGATGTGTGTGGGTCAGAGGTGGGGGCAGACTGCCCACTGCAGGCTTCGGCTCCCACCCTGCTACTCCCCGCTGGGATCTCCGCAGACCAACATGTGCTACCTGGCGCTGCAGGGAACAGCAGAGCCCTGAAGGGATCTCCTTGCTGCTGTGAGCTCCAATCTGCATTTTACTCTGGTAAGGGGGGAAATCCATGTTTTGCTCTGTTTTTCCATGGGAAACGGAAAACCCAGATCCTTGCTCATCAGGAGAAGTTTAATATATAATGGGTCTTAGTTTTTATCAATATCTTGGAATGTGGAAGACTAAGAAAAGTCAGCTATTACTGTATTTCAATGAGCAATAGACTGGAGATTATCATAACTCTCAAACTTACTTCAGCAACAGTTGTGGTTCTACAGTTCTGTTCCTGGGCTCCTACACACTCTTTCATTGTAAGTGGGTCCACAAGCCAAAGAGCTACAGTGGCAGGCCAGTTTCCTCCTAGATTCGATACAGTATTGAGGAGTGTCATATATGTTCCTCCAATCAGTGGATCACTAACTTTGGCATTGAAAGCCATAATAGCAACATACATGCTGTACAACGTAACCTAAGGGAAACAAACAGTAAGATATTTTCAATTACTTTTAAATCTGTTTTCACCCTCACCATCAAGTAAAACAAATAACTTGAAATCTAGCAACATTTATCTTGAGTTGTTCTTCCAGCGTCTTGTGCTCCTAAATGCTAAAGTAGTTAACTCTAGCAACAGTGTTTCTCTACATTGGGGTGGGCAATTATTTCATATGGAGGGGCAGAGGCCACTTAACAAGGTTCAGGTAGCTGTCAAGCTGCGCACACAAAATCTTTTAGAATATATCATTTTAACAAGTTACAGATAAAAACAAGTAATCTATTTTTAGTATAACATCTACTATAAAATATTAATCATATTTCAAAAACTATTTTTGTCTTGATATTTCTTTTTTTGAGTAGCATATATAGAAGCAATTGCATAATAGCTCAAAATATTTTTTTACTGCAGTACATTGTGGGGTGGGGTGTGGAAGGGGGGGCATGGGCTGCATGTGGGAAAGAGTAGGGTGTATGGCCACTCCAAATGTGGCCTGCAGGGCTGCCCATGGGTCAGGAAATTTGGTGGCAGGGGAGCAGTAGTCATTAATACCGCCACCTTCCCCACTGCCAAATACCCAACCCCACAACCCCCACATAGCGGCCGCATCCCCTCCTCCCTCTGTACAGCCAGACCAAAGTCAGGCCCATGCTATCTCCTTCCCCTCCACATGGCTGGGTCAGGGCTGGGCCACACACCCTCTTCCCCACTCTATGTGGCCAGATCGGGGCTGCCATGCCCACCCCAGACTCCAGACTGGGACCACCAGCCAAATCTGGTGTGGAGACGGACATTTTGGTCCATGGAACAAAAAAAGCTGAGCACCACTGTCTTACGTTGACAAAAGGAAGAGCTATAAAAATGGAAAAATTTTATGGGGATAGGAACAGACTATTTTGACAGCATGCTTGATACCTGATGTAAAGCATAGCTCAGCAATACCACAATGTAGTAGTAAGTTGGAAATCCCCCTTCGTGTTTCACTTTAGGAGTCCACCAAACCAAAAAAGCAAATTCCAAGCCAAGCAATAACCTGCAAAGAGGAGGAGACAGGATTTCTTAATTCAAAACACAGACATGAATCTGCATGTCCTGATGAACATCTGTATATGCCTTACATTCAACAGACACCTTTTAAAACATTCAACAACATATGTATATTTTATTTTGCCTATTCAAGTTTAAGCTGCCTTAACATCTAAAAAGCAGTCAAATGGATATCAACTGTTTTTTAACTCGCTTACATACTTCTGTACAAGTAGCTAAAATTTTAAACATTTCATACCAAAGCCAACTTTGTTTGGCAGCAAACAATAAAAAGGTAAAAGAGGAACAAGCCTCTGATAATAAGCTTCTTCATTTTCACATATCCATGACTTTCAGAACATTTTAGGCTAAGAAAGAGAATGCAGAATACAGCTAATTTTAGAAGAATTGTAGTAAAATATTATTTATTCAAATTGTCTTCACAAGAGGAAAATCTATACAAATTTACTACACAAACAGTGCACAGAAACATCAAAATAATATTTAAACGTACAGCTGAAAACTACAATTACACTATTTATGGAATTAGTGAATAGTATAATGAGACAATATTGAGATCAGTCTTATAGGTAGGGACCTGCAAAATTCACAATTTTGCAGTTTCTGCAGAAACTGCAAATTTGGTAGGTCCCCCGTGAAAAATCCTGGTCCCTACAAAAAAGCAGGAAGACAACAATGAGAAAGCAGGGGAAAAAACAGGCAGCTGCAAACATTGAAGGGCAGGAAGCCCAGGTGTCCTGGAGCATCGCGCGGGGGGGATTGGTTGAAAGGCCCTGGAAGTCCTGCCTCTCCCCAGAGATTAGGAGGGGTGGGACTTCTGGAGCCCTTCAGCAAATATCACAGGGGTGGGGGGCCCTCCCGCCCTTCCCTGGAGATTGACAGATGCCCATCTCACAGAGATTGACAAATGGCCACCTGTCAGTCTCTATGGAGGAATGGGACATCCATGGACCCTCAGCCAGAGGTGTGGGGGGAGGCCTGCCACGTTCCACTGTAATAATTGTGCCTGACACTGTGTTAGGATCACAAAACACGGAGGCAGCCTCCATGAATTAGGTACATCCCTACTTACACAGACCGTTTAGTACTGTATCCCTACAGCATTCCACAACTGAAAGTCCCAATGAAACATATGGACTATTAGCCTGAGTAGGTCAAGAGAGACCACCTTTGCATTGAGAACTTCATTTCTGTGCACTTACGAGTCACTGACTTCAGCAAGACTAACTGGAGAGTAAAAGGCTTCTCAAGTTGAGTAAAAAATATTAATGGAAGAACACTGTCCCATTTTAAAATTATAAAAAACTAAGTCTGTCTGTCCATCCGTAATGCTTTATTCGTGCTCTGATTGGATGACAAACAGCCAATCAGAGTGCAAACAAATGTTCCAACAGGAGCTGGTGGCCGGTCAATGAGGGTGGGGACAGGGGACGGAGATGGGGAGCGAAGCCAGCTCGACCCCCCCCAACCCTGCTCCCTGGAGGCAGGGGCAATGGAGT
>NW_005841858.1:2060465-2067613 GCF_000455745.1 Alligator sinensis
GGGGGGGGGGGGGGGGGGGGGGGGGGGGGGGAAGAGAGGCCACCGGCCTTGGCCTGCCCCCACCCCTGCTTCTGTCATTGTCACCTGCAGGGCCCGACACAACAGCGTTGAGGGGAGGAGTGGGCACATTGTGGCAGTGAGGGTCGTGGTTGGGGGAGGGAAGGAATGGGCCCAAACCCCATGCATGGGAGGAGGAGGACTAAGCCCAAGCCAAGGGAGAAGCTGGCCCGCCACAGCAGGGGGAGCACCAGGCCTGGGCTGACTCAGCAGCAGTGGGGGAACAGGAGGAGCGGGCTCAAAGCCAATGTGGGGAGGGGGAAGAGGTTCGGTCCTCCCCTCCCCCAGCCACTGCTGAATCGGGCCAGGCACGCTTTTTCCTCCCACTGTCATGGCAGGCTGCCTTCTCCCCCGTCTCAGGCCTCCTCCCACCCTAGGGCCTGGGCCCATCCCTCCCCCTACAATTGGCTCCAAGGCTGCTCCTCCCATTCCCCTGCGGGGTCAGCGCAGGCCCGCTGCTCCCTTTGCTGCAGCGAGCCAGCTTCTCCCCACCTTTGGGACCGGTCCTCCCTCTCCTCCCCACTCCTTCCCTCCCCCTGCTGTTGCAGTGGGGGGGAAGGGAGGGCATAGGCCCAGACACCAAGCAGTAGGAGGTAAAGGGGGAGTAGTCCCGGACAGGGGGGCGCAGGCCTGGATGGGGGGAGTGCACAAGGCTCCGTCCTCACACATTCCCCTCCCATCATTCCTGATGGGCAATTGGCTAGTATACATCATAAAACACTAAAAGGCAAACAGCACAAATCTCCTCTCAGATATGCAGACCCAACATAAGCTATTTTCTCCAGATATACCAGAGTCAAATTAGGCCCTGTAAATGAAATGAGGCAACTAAAATGTATTTTGAGCATCTTAATTTGTCCACTTCCTTGTACCTTAGATTTAAATATTAAGATTAATATTGTATTCACACTAAACATAACAATCAAACACAATTTATATAATGCAAAATAAAAAAAGATTGTATTTTTTACCTGAAAGGCATAGCTTTGTAAAATGTGTTCAGTGGCTTCGGACCTGCTGTGTACCTGCTGATAATCAGAGGCAGTATTATCTGTAAAGGTACCATTGGAACTGCCAACAAAGCTAAGTGTTCTTTAGGTACTCCCTCTTCCACCAATTTTAAACCTGTTACTGCATCTGCTGCTGAAAACCCCACCTGCAATAAATTACAAAGATAAAATTACAAACATAAAACCTGAACATCTATGACAGAAATTTAGCTAGAAAATAAACATTAAGCTTATCCAGGTATCTATTAGCAAACTAGTCCAGTAAAACTAACTACAATTTGCTTCCTTCTATTTTGTTTTTTTAGTTCCAAATATAGGCCAAGTCCTGCTCTGCATTTCATGGGACAGCTCCTACGCTATACAATACATGTTTGCAGGACTCAGACCATAATGAAAGTGCCAGAAGTAATGGCAATTTTTGTTATTTTTAGGCCCAGATTTTCAGCAGTGTTTGCTGTCATCTCAGCAATCAGTATAAAACTATGGCAACTTGCTTAGCGTAATTCTGTCCACCACAGAAAGCAAACTTGGTTTGACAGAATTCCAAAGCCCCTGCTAATCCCCTAGTGGTTTTCAAACTGCAAATCAGGTTGTAGAATTTCAGGAGACAAAGAGCTAGCTATACAGGTGCACTGCTTCTACTAACAACTTTTTAAAATGAAGGATTAAAACCCACATTTTTTCTGAAGTTTGCATGAATATTTAAGTATATCTACTTCATCGCAAAACACGAATAGGTTAAAGATGCAAACGTTTTGTTTTACAACCTGCTTAAAAAACAACACCATGTGTAGTTAGGCAAATTTTTGATTATACACTGCAAGTTTGCTGACAACCAGTAAAAAAATAATCCCCCTGTTGGCATAAGAAGGAATAGTTAATAAACATAGCCTACATATTGCCAGGTATTATTTACTCACTTTTGCTGTTAGAATCAGGACACAGAAAGTGAAAACTGCTGGCATTCTGACTATTGAAAAAAGCAGTTTATATGTATCAGTGATGCCTTTTGTTTCTTCTTTTGATGGTGTTACTTCCTTGTTTTCCTTTTTCAAAAGGGCAACTAACGTAGTAGTTATTAAGAAGATGGCACCCCAGAAAAACAGGAAATCTGAAATTAAGAAGTAATTCATCATAATCCAAAGCAATCACAATTTCTATTGTCAAGAGTCACTATATTAAGAACATAATAAAAACATAAGGATTGCCATTTACTGTGGCCGAGGGGGATGCTGAAAGGGAGAGTGAACTGGGTATGACCTGGGCTCCCTCCCCCCCACCCCGTTCCTCTCTCACTTGCAGCCTCCAAAATTTAAGATATAAGAAGTTCTGATTCAGAAGCTGTATCCTTAACTCCCATACTCCAGGATCTGTACTTTAATTAGAAAAACAAATTATATTGGTACATTCTGGGTTTGAAGTAAAGAAAAGCAAAAAGTCTGACCAAATAATTCAGGGGAACAATAGTATTACTGCATTACATTACCACACATT
Source organism: Alligator sinensis (assembly GCF_000455745.1). Classification (NCBI taxonomy): domain Eukaryota; kingdom Metazoa; phylum Chordata; order Crocodylia; family Alligatoridae; genus Alligator; species Alligator sinensis. The sequence continues at coordinate 2,063,027 of NW_005841858.1, forward strand.
AATTCATCTAGGTTAATGTTCTATACTGTGCCTCTATAAGGCATAGGACAGAACTCAAAACCAGGAAGAAAGCAAAATTAAGGTGGCTTTGTATTTTCCTGACCTTTAACAAGACAAGAGGCCAGAGAAGAGTCTGGTAAGACTAGACAGCACACAGTGTGAAGAGATTGGAACAGGAGCAGTGATCTCACCCATGTTTTGGTTCATTACCTTTCTGATACTCATTGGCATGTGACAAGAAAGTAAGCATACATCTTTGCACAGGACAATAAGTGAATACACACTATACACATACATATGCACACACACATTATATATACTATTTACTGCTTCTATAATGCCTCCTCCTTTCCTTAAATATCTTTAAGGGGGAAAAAAAATCACTGTGAGGCATACGTTACCTCTTTAATACTGCTCTCTCCAGCAAGGAACATTGGTAACTTGGATTTACTTTTTAGTACCAATTTCTTGTGTACTCCATTTACAGGCTTACCAATTTACTACACACAATTCATGTAACAGAGTGCCAATCCCACTTGGTTGCCTACTGCTTACATGGTAACACCAATTACATACACTTTGGCTAAGCGCGTGCCATCTTTCAGCTCCATTGTCCAATTAAATGGTTCTCAACCAGGGTGCCGTGAAACTGGCACTGCCATCACCACCAAAGATACATGGGGCAGTTCCACCTATTTCTGGGAGGTGTGCGTGGAGTCAGACTGGGAAGCAGCTGCAGCAGGAGCAGACATACCTGATGCAGACAAGAGTGCCTGGTTCCTGCTGCAGCTGCTTCGTAGTCTGGCTCCATGCACCCCTCCAGAAAAAAGGAGGTATGCAAGCCAGTGCCACCTGATGGCAGCAGTACAGCACCCTGGAGATAAAGTAGATAAACTGAGACTTTAGAACAGTGGTTCTTAACTTTACTGAATACGGTAGCACCTTGGTTATAGAGGGGGACCTTGAATCTAAGAAGGCTGCAAACCACTAACCAAATTTGTAACTATTTGTACTCTATCCAACTTCCCAAGAAACCAACAGTGAAGGGAAAGAAGCTGTCAAAGGACTGGTATTAGAAGCTTCTGAATGTGCAGGCCGGGAGCGGTCCGAGGCCCTCGGGGGCCTATGCGCGGTGGGGAATGCAGGCCGGCGGGCTAGAATTAGGCACGGTCGCTTAGCGGTTGATTAAAGATTATTTTACTTACACCGAAGATGGTCGCGGTGCAGGCAGGAAAACTTGCTTGAGTTGCAGTTACATAACAAAACAAAACAAAACTCAAACCTGCAGGGCACGAGAGTACATCGCAAGGGGTTTTTGGCGACGGGAAGATGCAAAACACGAGAGTACGTTGCAATGGGTTTTCGGCAACGGGAAGATAAACCTGCAGGACTTGAACCCGGGTAGAGCTCTGGATACACTCACACGAAGTTTGCTAGGCTCCGTGGAACTTGCGCGCAGAGAAGGGGTTCGTCGAGGGATCGTTCGGCAACGGGGAGAGGCCAGAGGTTGATCAGACCCCTGTAGCCTGCGCTGGGTTCGATAGGCTCCACAGCGCTTAGAGATCTTCACAAGATGTGAAGTTCTCCTCCTCCAGATGGTTGTGGAGTCCTCCCTTGCAGGGGTTCTCCTCAGAGTTCTCCAACTTGGGCGGAAACCGCTCAAGCCTCTTATACGGCTAGCAAGACAATCACTAGCCGCCACGTGGGGATAATTTAGAACTGGCCAATAGTGGGACACAAATTTGCATGCGGGTGGCAGGAACTCCTTTGCACCGTGCATTTCTCTTTGCAACTAAGAAATGCACCCTGCAAAGAAAGCTCCGAGTGGTGGGAAATAATTTAGCAGTGCCGAAGCACACACGAACAAAATCACACCCTTGGGTTGTGACACTGAAATGACAAGCAAGTCAGTTTCACAGCTGCCCTCTACCCTCACTCCCAAAGTTCCTAGTAACAGTCCTGAAACCAATTAGGAGAAACTTCTAAAATGAGGGGACCTAGTCAGTTTGGGCCTGCCAACTTCAGCGCTGACAGCATTATCAGTAGTGTTTACTTAATTATCACTGTTAATGCTAAATTCAGAAAAGTTAGCATTCCCAGTAAGTAGTCTTGCAACTGAGTAAGGTTATGCACTTAAACAGAGCTACACATGTGCAATAACTTGACAGAATTTACCCAAAGTCCTGACCTGTCACCACAGTGCAAACATGTCAAGGCAAAGGTACTAATGCAGTAACAGATCATTTTACTGGGATTGTAGTAACACTGAAAGTGATCCTAACAACATATATGATACTCCCTTTTTCTATACACAGGCTTCTAATCAGGTCAACACTGTATCTGTACACTGATCAAAATGTGCAAGTGGGGAAAATAGGTGCTAAAATCTTTTTAAAAAAAATGTTCATGAGTCAAAAAAACTTGCATGTGCTCTCACATGCTCATGAATTACAATGAAAGTGTATCGGTATGATAGGTGTCTAGCAAAACACTGAACAGCATCATAAATAAGTTATTATAAATTCATTCTACAGCAATTCAATTAATAAAACAATGTTTGCAACAAGCAACCTTAAAAGATAAGGAACAGCTGGAAACAACATAATGAAAGTTAGTTCTAAACCTGAATTATGACAAAGGATTTGTTTTGATAAGTGGTTTTACTTTTTTGTTACTGTCTTAGCTGGAGTAGCTAAGTAAACTAGGAGTAACTTACCTTGCCCTCCATCAGCTGGCTTTACGTTCAAGGACAAGTTTAGCAAGTTTTTTTATTATTATTATTATTCTCAGTGAATGTTTGCATAAGTCACAAATCACTTTTGCAAATACCAGCCATATGAATGGAAGTAACCTGAACACTGAGGTACGTGGAGCAGAACTAATACCATCTTGGCAAAGCTGGAGTTGAATTTAAGACAGCCCATCTCTGAGCCATGGCAGAAGGAACTAAGAAAGTGCAGATACTGTGGAATGCAGAAGAGAAGATGACAGACTACCAAACCAGAGCACTCTAGCACAAGGGTGTCAAACTCATCCCAAGCCCAGGGCCAAATCCAGACCACAGAGGCTACTCTCAGGCTGGATCGCCAGGGCCAGCAATTACAGTGGGGCTATGCTTAGGTGACAGCATGGGTCACCTAAGGTAGGTGGCAGGGAGGCAGCAGCATAGAGCCACCTTGGGAGGCAGCACAGCACCCTAAATGGGTGGGAGTGTGAATCTATGTTGAGTCAGTGGCAAAGGGCCACATTTGGGCAGCAGCACCAAGCTCTGGCTGAAGAGCAGCATGGTGACATGAAGCCACACTGCAGCCAAATTCAGTGCCCTCCGACTTCCAACAGCCTGCCAGGCTATTGGTGGACCTTATGAAACAGTTCTGCAGACCAGATCTGGCCCATGAGCTGTATGTTTGACACCCCCCGCCCCAGCCCCGCTCTAGTTGTCGGTTGCCATGTATGTAACACTGAGAACTGCAGTGTCATTAAGACAGTCAGGTAAAGATAAGTTTTTCTCCACCTATAGTTTTTTAGTTCACAAATGTTCATTTATGTGAATTTTAGTGATTGGGTAAAGGACCAGCTAAATACTCTGTGTAACTGAAAGCTTCCTTTTTTCTGCCAAATAGGCAAAGCTCTGGCTAAGGTAGAACAAGTCATGGTTACCTCTAATCATAGGCTGATTTAAAGGAAGAATCAGGCTTCTTTGTGTTTTTTACAAGACTGCTGCGAGTGGCAGAAATGCTGACCCTAAAGCCTAACTTCCTCGTGTATATTTGTGGCACAGCAAAGACCATGACAGTGCAGATTTCCTCCCTTCACGTTCGTTAGCATTCTTTAACTGAGAGAGAAAATGCCTCTACGTTTGCAAAGCAAGGTTCACTGCTCCTGAGCCTCTCTTCAGCATGACCCTGACTGCATTCCAAGCCACAGAAGAGAGATGGAAAACCCAAGTCCATGACCACCATTAGCACGTGAACGTCAGCACCTTACAAACGGTACCTGAAAGGGTGACAATTCCCTTGGGCTGAGGTTCAAAGCGCAGATATTTGTTACAGAAGGAGGCGGATTCGAGGGCCAGAAACAAGACGTTCCCCAGGAAGTAGCCCGCCGTCTGGCCCACAGAGTTGCACGTGGACGCGTAGCCCACGTTCTCCCGTGACAGCATCGTCAGGGCCCAGCCGTCCACGGCGATGTCCTGTGTGGCAGCCAGGAACTCGAACAAGAAGAAGGTGGCGGTAAGGGCCAGCACGTCGGGGCCATGGCCCTCCCCGTCCCCCAGGAGCGAGTCCACCTGCGTGGACAAGCCCAGCATGAAGAGCCCCAGGAAGTATTGCGTGGGCACGAGCCACGACTTGCGACGCCCGAAGCGCTTGAAGTAGACGGCGTCCACCAGCGGTGCCCACAGCAGCTTGAGGCTGAAGGGCCAGAAGACGAAGCTGAAGAAGGCCTGGTCCGTGTAGCTGACGCTCTTGCTCTGCAGGATGAGCGGGACGCTGCCCGCCAGGCCCAGCGGGATGCCCTGCAGCACGTACAGGAACAGCAGCAGCAGCACGTTGCCCAGCTCCCCCCGGCAGCCCCGAGGGGGGCCGA
>NW_005841858.1:2067664-2077910 GCF_000455745.1 Alligator sinensis
CTGCTGTCCTGGTGAGACACGGTGGGAGACATGGCGTTCGCGACCTCACCCGTCCATGCCGCTCCGGCTGCTACCTCGCACAGCTCCGGTCGCAGCTCCCGTCCCGCCCGCCCAGCCAATCAGCGAGCCCCGCGCAGCGCTGCCCCGCCCCCCAGCCGGCTCGGTCCGCCAGTCTTAGCTGCCCCCCGGAAACACGCGCTGGCACAAAGCTCCCGCCCCCAGCCAGGAAAGCCGAACTCCCCACTCAGCGGCGCTGGGCAGGCGTGGTCCCGTCCCATTGGCGCGAAGGCGGGTGACGCCAGGAGGAAGCTATCCTATCACAGCGGAGCGGGGAAGAGGAGGGTAGAAAAAGGAAATGAGTGGGCGGAGTGTAACAGAGCGGCCCCATAGCGGCTGCGCGGCAGTGCGCCCCGTGAGGCCGGCCCGGCAGTGCTGCTTCTGCCCTGCTGCCTCCCCCTGCTGCTGCAGCGCAGCCTCCTTCTCCCGCGCCCGGCGCTTCTCTCGTGGCCCCGCGCGACGCGGGGCGGAGCCGTCCCTGCTGGGAGCCCGAGGGGTCGGGGCCCGCACGCTGATGGGCAAGGCTGGGGCAGGCGGGGTGTGTCTCCCTGGTTGCCTTGCAGCCCAGGCACTTCCTGGCCTGGCCCATGCAGGTGGGGGCTGTGACCCGCATGGGCGGTGACCCTGGGAAGTCCTCTAGCCTGGTTGAGCCTGTGTGGACACAAGGCTTAGGGACAGCCCTTACACACAAACTGGTTTAAATGATCAGAAACTGGTTTAAACCTGTAGCAGAAGAGATGTTCATGCATATAAACCAGTTTGAGAATGGCTGAAACTAGTTTGAGATAAACCTGGTTGAAGGTAGTATGAGACTTGCCTGATTTGGTTCAAACCAGTTTATGCAATGACTGTCCCAGTCTCAGGCACCCCTGCAGGGTTGAGGGCAGTCCTCTTGAGACTAACTGGTGCTTAGTTTTCACTCTTGTTGACTACAGGAAGATACCAGAGGGATTCTGCTGTCGGGGTGAGACCAGGCCTTTGGATGTGCCATTGCAGAGCTCTGGCCAAAGCCCATAAACTGTAAGACCCCCTTGACGAGAGGAGCCTCTACGGACATGTCACTGAGCACTTGGAACAAATACAAGACAGAACAGGGGTGGGAGTGAATGTCACTGGTTCATAGCACACTGATGGGGGACACCGAGCAGAGCACACCAGATAATGCTGGCTGGCTCTCAAATGAGTCCAGTGGATGCTGCCCAGTGCAACTGCCTGGAGACATGGAAGGCCAGGGACAGAAGTTACACATAAACCAGTTTAAGTAATCAAAAACTGGCTTGAACCTCTAATAACAAGTTCAGTGCGTAGAAATCATTTTCAAAATGGTAGAAACTGGTTTAAGATAAACCTGGTTGAATGTTGGGTTGAATGGGCTGCTCCAGCAGAGAAGGGTTAGGGAGGGGAGAGGCAGGGACTGCCCCCACCCCAAGCAAAACCCAGCTTGGGGGGTTAAACTTTTCTTTCCCCAGGACAGAGCTACTCTGTCCTGCTAAACTTGCTCCCAGCTGTGACTACAAATTCCAGAGGTCCCTGGAAGCAGGAAGAGGAAGTGATGAGCAACCCTGCAGAGTCCTGCTGTTGCGATTCTGGACTGTTGTGATTCTGGACATTGGGGGCAGTAGGAAACGGAAGCGAACACACAGCCCATGCTGGCTACATGCCAGAGAGCCATGCTCTAGTGCCTCCCAGCTTCTGGCCTGAGTCAGTGCAGGCATGTGGCTGCAAAAAGTAAATGTGTCCAGTTGTTTCTCAGTTTAATCTCTGCATTTTAAACTACCCTGCAAAAACAATTGATTCAGCCTCAGGCTTTTTGACTGTCTATATTTAGTCAAACAGACCAGGGACTCAGGAAGCTCCCCAGCAGGTCAGCATGTTATTAGCACTGAAGGTTCCTATTTGACATCTCTGGTTTTATCTTGGGAGTCATAGTTACACACCTTACAACACCCTTGAAAGGATCTCACCACACTCCAGGGTACCATGGCTCCCCGGTTAAGAATCACTGACCTACAGAATCTTAAAGAGATCTTAAGTGGTACTGTGAGGGCCTTGTGTTTGCTTGGTACCCAACCTAGAGGACTCTGAGGGAAGTGAGAGTCACAGATCCTGGCAGCCACTTGTCGGTGACCCCATCTGAGCACAATCTGGGCCCGATCATTCTGACTGGTCCCATACCACTTCCTTTTGCCCTTGGAACCATAACATCACAAAGAAAGAAGTGAGCCATTCAGAGCCAGAAGCCAACATAATTGCAATGTAAATGGAGACAAACAGGATATTGGTGTAAAGAGAGTAGTGAGAGGAAGCCTGCAAGACAAGAAGAAAAGGAGGTTGTATTTTCCACACAGATAAGGTCATGGTTGTGTGTGTGTGTGTGCATACACACACACACACATATATATAGATATAGATATAGATAGATATATACACATCTATATATATATATATATATATATATCTATATCACACACATGCTAACAGATCATGTATATGATGTATTCCCTATGTCTCATTAATTGAATCAGGGAGTAAGGACTTTCTTTGGGCAATTATTGATCTGCCTATCAAACTAAATATATCTGATACTTGTCATTTGAATGATTTAACAACTATTACTAAAACCTATATAAAGAGTATTGAAAATTGTTCACAGACTATGTATATATAGTGGGAGCATCTACACATTCATTAATGTGCAGTAGTTACTGCGCATTTAGTTTAGTACTTGCTTAATGAAGTGCTAACTAAATGTGCAGTAACTACAGTTACTGCGCAGTAGTACCAGCACAGTTTTTTAGTGATGCTTACTGCACAGTAACCTAATACCATTGCACAGTAGCATATTAGCATGGTTTTTGCCTGGCACACTACTGTTATTAGGCAGTAGCGCATTACATGTCCCATGTAGATGCATCCACTATGACATAACTAATAGCTGTAATTGATACAGGTATGAGAAGAAAATTTAGTTATAAAACTAGTTTTGAGCATCATTTTTGATAAGGAAAAGGCTAGAAGGACAGCATCTTTTTGATAAGGAAAAGATTAGGAGGACAGCATCAGTACACAGCAGGATATGCTGTATGCATGGAGTATCTATACATGATAAATTGCTAGAATTAAGTAAGGAAAGATAAGCTAGCTAATGTGGTAAAATTATGTATTATTAAACACCCTTAAAAAGTTTGGTAATAAAACACTGAGCTAGCAATTAAGGAAACCTAGGAACTGAAAAGGCAATTCATTTAGAGGTAGTGTCAAGGGAAATCATAGCTGAAACCAGGAAAATTATTCACTTTATTCTGTGAAGCACTTTGCATCTCAGTCATTGAAGAAGATTGAAATCCTATTATCCTAAATACACTATTCCCAGTGTTTTAAAAGATAACATGTGTGAAGTCAGATGATTTAAGGGGTTAAAAAGAAGTAGCTTCCATGAGAGGATATATTGCTAGGTTTTAATCAGTACAATCTTTCTCACCACATTCAGTAAGATAAAAACCTGAGTGGAAGTATATTAAGATGGGACTGAGAACCAGGCATACCTGAGTTCTGCTACTAAGTTGCTCTGGCCTAGCCTTTTAACCTCTCTGTCATGTAATATTTGCCTACCCACCTTAGGGTTTTATGAAGGATTAATTTGTTAATGTTGTACAGATCTTTGAAGATGGAGGTCTGAGGAGCAGGGCAATGTGGCAGCAGTTGCAGCTCCTGCCTCAACCCTGGGTTGGAGCCAGAGCAGGAGCTGCAGCAGCTACCTATCCCCCTAACTCAATTACAAGATGAGGGACTTCCCCCCCACCATTAAATGGGGAGCGGGAAGGCAACAGCTCATCTTAGAATCTAGTAAATATGGCAGATCTGAAGAGCTGAGTTGCATTGAAGTGATAATAGACGTTTTAGAACAATCAATACATTAAACATTATTAAATCACCAGGACCAGATGGTATTCACCCCAGTTCTGAAGGAACTCCAATGTGGAAATGCAAAATTGCTAGCAAAGGTATGCAATTTATTGCTACAAACCGCCTCTGTGCTAGTGGACGGCAGGTTGCCAACATAACATAACACCCCTTTTCAAAAAGGGCTCCAGAGCTTATTAACTCCTGTTGCAGGATACAGTAATGTAATTAAAGACAATAACATAATGCATTTGCGCAGAGGGCCAAATCAAGTTTCTAGAGGCAACCTTCCTTGTGGCATTTGCTTAACCTTTGAGTGTTTGACTTTGTGACTTTGCTACAGTATTCCTTTAATGCAATCTTTCTTTAATCTGTGCAGGAACCTCCCACTGTTGGACATTTCAGCAAATTAAAGAAGATGTTCTAATTTAGGTTCAAGAATCTTAACCTCTTTAGGTTCAAGAATGAACCTACAATGACTAACTGTTAGAATCACTCCCTTATATGCAACCAGGAGAGCTGCTTTTTAAAACAACTCTAATTTTGATACTATCTATTTTGGAAGCAGAGGCTAAGAAATTATTGGTCTTTCATAGAAGATGAACTCAATTTATATTAAGCAATCATCATATCAAAATTCATATTTCTTCTGCTCTCGTGTGTCACATGGTAGATCTTTTTGCCAGGTACTTTGTGGCTTCATGTGAGGGGCTGGAGGGGATGTTCTTGTGAATCCTGTGGAAAGATAGTTTTTTGTAAATGTAGGAAACAGGATTTGATGGCCCAAGAAGAGTCTTCCAGTCCTATATGCCTCTGGTAATTAGGGTGGCTATCATAGAGGACAGTCCGGTTGTTGTCTGTCCTCTATTGATATGAAACCAAACACATTTGAAGAGAGAAATACAGGACATAAAGGTGTCAGGTTTCGTATCAATAGAGGACAGAGTAGCTTAAAACTGGAATGTCCTCTATGATGGCTACCCTACTGGTAATAAGTGTCCTGTTTTTGCCATTTGTAACAGTCCTCTGTTAGAGTAATGGGATTCCTCTATCCCATTACTAAGGAGGGGAAGCCTGGAGAGAGAGACATGGCACCTTTAAGAGGACTCTGAGATGCATACTGAGGGCTCTGTGGCAGCTACTGTTAGGTTGCAGAGCCCTGTAAGAGCCACTGCCTGGCTCCAAGAGCTGCTGCTAAGTGTCCAGACACTACAAGAGCTGCTGGAAACCCAGAGATTCTGGAGAAAGCGGCTGCCCCTTCCTCAAGTACTGGAAGTGCAGCTAGCTTGCCAAGAAGCTGCAAGATTCCAGACACTAATTAACCAGCCCTAACAGGAGAGTGGTCACAGCTGACCTGAAGACTCCAGGAATGAGCGCCAAGAGAAAAGGCTAGCAGCCTATTAGGAGAGAGGCAGATCAGATGGCCAGAAAAGGAGGGGGCAAGGCCTTAATAAACCCTAGACCCACACATAGGGCATTTGCTTGTGCCTTGTAAGGCTTAGAGGAGGAGGAGGTCTACAGAGCCTGGAGTGGAGGTAGTCAGTCCTGTAAGACAGCTTGTATTGAAGCTAAGTGATTTATGTTGTATGCTTTGTTTATATTGCTGTTCTAAAAGCTGTGAGGTATGGGAGTGAAGAGATACCATAGAGCAACAGACTTACCTAAGCCACCTGTGGCTTGCTATACCATTGGTTGCTAACAACCACAACAATAGCCTATGAGGATAAAAAGATTAAAAAAAAAGCCCATACCTTTTATGAGATCTTTTTAGCAGTATAGTTATTTCACAAATGAAGCATTTCTTGATATCCTTTGCAGTTGCATAACTGTCATGTAGTACAAGACTAACTTTAAACAGAACATTAGTAACTTCTTGTTTAAGTAATCAGGAACTTTGTAATGGGGAGAGGACACAATTGTTTACAAAACTACATTTCTGTCTCTTAAGAAGGTAACCTGGAGCTTCTGCACTGAATATGTTTTCAGGGACTAATTAGAAAAGGTGTACTTCTGTGGGATGTGTAGAACTGAAAAGTGACAACTCCTTTTTCTTTTTCTTTGAAGAGCTCATTGCCAACACTGCTATAAGAGTGAATATAACATTTAATCTTGATCTGGGTTTGATTTAAAGATTGGTTTGGAGGACAAAATGCTCAAGTACTATGTCAACTGCTTGTGATATGGCTTCTATAAACAAGGGAAGTGTTAGTATTTTTGGATTGAATATCTGAAAATAAGTCTCCAATCCCCGTCCCACCAAAATAATAATTTAAAAAAACCCTGCAACTGACTTTCATAGATGCAATAATAATGGGCATGTAAGGATTAGCTAACAGATTCAGGATGCAGCTAGCAAGACTATTCTTTAAGAAATGTAACCAAATATACCTGTTTCACTTAACATCTTATGCCCCTTCCTCCTGTGGATGGGCAGCCTAGCCACTGGTTACCAAGAAGTCTGAAAGTATCTATCATCACTTTATATTTTCAAGGCTATTAGTGCCTTCAGCTGAGTCCTGTATAGAGAGTCTCCTACGTTTTTCAGCCTTCTGAGGCAAAACTAGAATTTGGGTTTCATGAAGCCCACAGACTCAACATCTCTTTATTCAAATCCCTCTGACTGGAGTGAGTGTAAACATAAAGGAATTTATTGGACTAAAAAATAAAATAAAATGAAAACGGTGGAAGATGCCTTGTGAAACTCCAGCATGGAAAGTAGTAGTAAAAGAAAAGATTTGTCCCTTCAGACAAACTTTGTAAGAATATCTATAACAATAATCATGTATGTTTCATGGCTTTCATATGTATAATAGTAAAAATATGTATATCTTTATTTTTACTTCCTAAAACTATAGATAAGAAAAAAAGATCTAGCCACCTCCTAGTGAGTAAAAGGTGGAACTACATGTCTTCTGTGCACAACATAAAGAAGGCCTTGTTTGCTCTGTTCTAGTGTTTATTCAAGTGACCTTCACTGGGATCCTTAGAGGTGCTGAGAAACTGCATCTCAAGAATCAGGACTGTAATTTGCACTCAAGAGTAAAACTCTAGCTCTATTGAAGTCAATGGGAAATCTGACTTTAGTGGGACCTGGATTTCTCACTAGCTCTCCAAAGTTCAAAGTGATTGTGCTCTCACTATGCATAGTGTTATACTTCTTCCTGTTTGTAAAGAAACTTATTAAATTCTCTTAATGGTAAGAAGTAGCTTCAGCTCCTACTGTCTAGCTCCTTTTCTCTTAACTATTGATGTTACAGTGATGGTAAGAAAAAAAAAAAGTGCCACAAAGTTCAATAGTAAATTTCAGCAGGTGTGATCCCATCTTTCTCCTAAAATATTCATATTTATACCTTTGCATATTAATAAGACGTTGTCAGAAACCCATTTTCTCTCTTCCCTGTTGGTTATTTTTGCAACTTTGGAGATCAACAGAATTGAAGAATGGAAGAATTAATTTCTTTAAAGGTATTTCTGTTAGCATGATATGACCAAATCTTTAGAGCACAAACATTCACACTTTGATATTATCCTTAGCACAAAAGTCTTTTTTTTTTTTTTTGGAATCCACTTTAGTAGAGAAGAATGTGATACTTGAGACAGGCTAATTCTGCTTCAATTTATTCTTTGACTAGCAGTTTTGTTGTCCCCTCCCTCATTTGTCTTAAACACTTTTTGTGAAACTTCTAAGATATTACTAGTGTTACCTTCCAAAAATCTCTTTGATTCAGATGAGCATTTTCAAAGGTACATAAATTTAAAAATGATTTTTTTTTTTTTCCAAAATGGATATTTATGAAAAGAAACTTTTATTATTAACAAGTGCCAATTTCCGCTTCTTTGCTTTTACCTTCAAAATGGACTCAAATGAACACAGTACTGCCAACTGCAAATATTATTCACAATTTTTTAATGCCTTGGAAATCACAAGATTGGCTTTAAGATCATAATTTGTTCTAAGTAATGAATTCCATGGCTTGAGCCTTTGAAAGTAATGCTTTCAAATTATTTTCCATCATTTTGAAAGCTAAAAACTTTAATTGAATGCTGAAATTCTCACTCAGTTAAATGATACCAGGACATGGGGTTTTAGAAAATCATGATGATAAAATGATGGAGTTGACAGCATTGTATTGTTTCTGACAACGTTTTGACTTGCCAGGCATTCCTACATAGATTAACTGTGCAAGGGGCATAAGCATCTTAAATGAGCAAATGTGCATTGGCATTGAGTTTGATCAGCGGGCCATATTCCAGATTGTGAGGAACAACTTGCCTTGATTTCTGGGGTCTGTGTATGCTGAGCTAGAAGATGTATGTACCAGGCCTAAGAAAGCTAACTCTGGAGTTGCTGGAAGAGATGAAAGAGAACTGTTGTACCTCCTATGTCTTATGGGTCACATTCTGGGAGCATGCATACAACTTTTGAAATAAGAATTTGACTTGAGGACAACGTGTAAATATGATTTTTATAAACTTTTTGGATATACATGCCTAGAAGTGGCCTCCAACTCATGGTAGCCCTGATCATACAAAGCTGTGCTAATTTTTACATGTCATGAATAGTCCCATTGACATCAACGGGACTACTCAAACAAACCAAGCACTACTTTCTTGAGCATCACATCAATAAATAAAAAATATTTAGCAAACACAGAAATATACATTCAAATGTAGACACACAATTCTATAATTAATAGAGTTGCGTTGTTCCTTATTAGTAGCATTCTGTCACTAGCAGCACTTATAATTAATGTTCTGTCATTTAATTTACTTGTAAATGAATGCATGCTAATTACAAATGCTGGTTGCAACAGAATGGTACTAATAAGGAACAAGGGAACCAAAATGCCCGATAAAGTTGGAATTCCATTGATGTGGTTCCAGTGGCATTGTCAACTTTGACAGCAAAGCTCACATAGTTGCTTACTTGAATCAAAAGCCTGAGGTGGAAAAACAATCTTAATTTATGCACAGCTAATTTGTGCACTACTTTTGCAATACAGCATCATATGCCATGTGCTACTGGTGATTAATGAATTCCTTGGTTGCGTATACTCTATGGAATTCCTGCTTCCAATACAAATCAGCCTTGATCCTATAAAGACTTACACACGTGCTTAATCTTGTAAACTGTGAATGGTCCCATTAAAGTCAATGGAAGTATTCAAGTATGTGAAGTTATGCATGTACTCAAGTTTTTTGCAGGATAAGGTTTTTAGCCACTCTTAATGCTGATTATAAAGTGCCTTATTGTTAAGTGGGCTTCCATTTAAAATATGAAAGGCAAAAGGGGGAATAAGTTATGATTTTAAAAGAAACCAGCTTTACTGCAAAAAACTTGAGGTGACTACATACTTTTTACCATCTTGTACCATCTACACTTTTCCCAGAGCCTGATGAAGGGACTTTGATCCCAAAAGCTTGCAAAAAAGGACAATTTTCTTGCCATTTCCAGTTGGTCTAATAAAAGGTATCATTTTGGAACCAAGAGCTCTAGTTTTTTGTATGTCTGCATTAGACACAAGAGGTCAAGTAAGGATAAATTATACAGGCCATCCCAAAGGAGAGACAATAAATCCCTCAATACACATTCTTTAGATCTGCTACAGAAAAATGTATTTATCCAGTGTCTAGCACAGCAGGACCTTTAGTTTAATGAGGCCTTGACCTGAGAAGGCTTGCACATCTGCTTTAAATCAAGTACATTACTAAATGTTTAGGAATCATGGCCTGTGGTTGTAACTTTTAAAGCATTTATTTATTTATTGGACTTGATTCTGCAGACTGATGAATCCTTAACTTCTACTACTGGGTCTCCCCCTGGGTGACACGAACGCGTGAGTATGCATGTGCAGGGCTGGGTTTCGGGACAGAACTGGACCCAAAAACAGCCCAGTACATCCACTGGACAACTGGGGATAGGAGGGGGGAAAAACGGACAACTTATACTCACAAAAACAATTAAAAAATACAGTAGTTTTCAACTTGTATGTTCAAAAAAAGTTGGGTTTTTTTTTGTTTTGTTTTTACTTAAATATTTGTGAACATATTCAAATCTCTCTCAGAATTTTTTGTTTTGTTTAAATCCGTAGCTGTACAGCTTGGGTTTGTTTTTTTTCCACACTTAAATCCGGCCCAACGTTGCCATTTTCGCGATGAATTGCAAAAGGGCCCGTGTGCGCTCAGGCTGCCCGCGGAGCCGGCTCCGCCCGACCCAGGACTCGTCTCCTCGCGGGGGCGGCGCAGCGAGGCCGGTCCCCGCCGGGCGCGGGCGGCTGCCGGGGGG
>NW_005841858.1:2078605-2085393 GCF_000455745.1 Alligator sinensis
GTGGGGCGTGGCCGGCGGGGCTCGGGGGGGGCGGGGAGCAGCTCGTGTTGGGCCGGGGGTCGCCCCCAAGGGCCCGGGGTGGCTCTTGTGGCCAGCAGGAGCCCCCTGAGCCAGAGGCTGCCCCTGCCGGCCCGCCCGCCTCGCCAGCCGTCAAGGGCGCGTGGGGCAGGGTTGGCCCCGAGGCCGATGGCTCCGGCCCGGTTCAGAGGTTCTTTGCCGCCTCTTAATTTTGTACTTCTCGCCATCTTATTTCTGGCAGAGGCTTTGTTACGTGCTAGTTCTCCCCTGGCATTTTGAGCGCTTCGGAGCTGGCTCGGTTTCTGTTTATTTCTCATTTTCTTTCCTTGTCTAATCTAATTCGCCTAAAGCCCAGGAAGTCCAGCTCTGCAAGAACAAATTCTACAAATAGTGCCTTCCTTACTAAGGAAACCCCTAGAGCTTGAAATCCCTAGCTGGAGTCAGATCCCTATGAGACATGCCTGCACTGTGTCCCACTGCCTGGCTGCTGGTCTTTTTATTTGCAGCATTATTAAGATGCAGCCTCCTCGGGGTGTGAGTGTGAGCCCTGGTGAACAGCATGCCTTTTTGAATGATTCAGTGCTGTATTTTGGCAGTAAACTGTTCAGCTCAGCATAGTCTGGACCTTAACTCCTCAACTCGAGCAACAAGCTGGATGGGGGACAGTCATGGAGATCGACAGTCATGGGTGTCAGTTGCCTGTGGTTACCTGGTTTTCTAATGCAATGTTTTTTTTCATAGTGTACTAAAGGGGTTCTCCTTCACGCCTGCAGGACTTGGAGCTTGCTTCTCCTTCTTTCTCTAGGCTTGTATCAGCCAGGGTAGATTAGCTTTTAGAGCGTGGTGCAAGATCAGCCTCTTGTCCCTTGTTCGTTCTGCGTTCTGGCAATATGCATTTCTAGGAGATGAGTTTGGTGTTGGTTAATTTATGTTATGTTAATATTGGGTTATTTGGTTTTGTTTGTGATGACTGATGTGTCTGTTTTATTTGTGCATCTTTTAAAGAATTGTTGCTGGTGCCCTAAACATCTGATAGGTGCTTTTTAAACTTTGTTAAAATCCAAGTGAACGCATTTCTATAGCTGTCTTAATTCCCGTACCAGAGGAAACAACCTATCATAGAAAATTGACACAAGTCTGAAAAAGCAGACCCAGTGCTCCTTGTTTTGGTTTGTGTAAGCCTTTGATTTACTGGAACTGTGGGTGTCGGTATCTCTGAAAGTCAAGTACCTAAATATGAATTGGACTGGCTAATATTATATTGTAAGGCTAGAATGGTGTTGTAGCTGTGATGGTCCAGGAAATGTGTAAGAAACAAGAGGCTTTTTGGTGATACTTTTTAATAGACCTGCTGTATAGATGTGTAAGGGATGTTAGACAACTTCTTGGGCTTCTTGTCTAATGTTAGGCATTCAAGACTGAAAACTTTTGTTAGAATTCCTCAGAAATTGTATTTGCTACTTAATCCACATATAAGTTTTGCAAGACTCCCTCCATTAAGACAATGTCCATTAAACAAAAATAAATAACATCTCTAATGCCAAAAAATGTGTTGACAGACTGCCATTGCTGTCAAAGAGTTAATGTAAGGCAGCTCAGATAAGGGGGTTGAGGAAGTGGGATTCAAAATCCTGTCCTTCATAGGACTAACTGGTGATAGCATAATTTCACTATGTTAAGTTAGACTTCATTTTCAGCTTCAGGTCTCAGGATTCAGAATTTAGATTTGTCTGAAACTCTAGGCAAACCAAAGTCACGAGATGATATTATTTTGCGGTAGTGTAATTGGTTTATTTGGTTCACCAATCACAGACAACAGTAGAAATATTTCGCATATGATGTGGTTTTTAATGTGAATCCCTGTGATTTTAAATTAGTTATCCTAAACTGAAAAAATCCACTGTATTTTTATCTGAGCTTTTTCTTAACCCACCCCCACCAATTCTTTTCTGACCTGTGAAAGGTGTTCCAGTATGTGAGCTAAGCTGACATGTTAAAGGCTTCCCTGTGTTGCTGTTTTTAAAAACATCTTCATTTTTTTCAAAGTTATATTCAAAGCAAAGCCTTACTTTAGGGAGGCTTGGTTTACTCTGTGTGTGTGTGTGTGTGTGTGTGTGTGTGTGTGTGTGTGTGTGTGTGTGTTCACTAGTTCCTATTACTGTCATTGGGCCATATTTGGTGATTAATGCACCGGTTAAGATTAGTATCTTTTATGTTTGTACTTTACGGCTACTAGCAGGATATGCCAGTGCTGCACAGGCTGTGCAGTACCGTGAACACAGGTTTTTACTAAGTTTTAGTCCAGTTCTCTGTGCCATTGACAAGGAAGAACCTCAGAGCCATGTGTAAAGGTGATATAAGCGCAAGCTGATTTACTTGGCTAAGAGTTTGCATTAGAACTGTGCAGTAATTTGGGTACTGACTTTGGTAGTAACCTGAGCAAAATTACCAAAACACTATAGGCCTCAAGCATCCTTCACTGAACAGGCAAACTTTCCCAGCGTTGACACGATTGGCTGGGAAATAGTTTTTTTAATGTTTCGGCACAAAAAATCATGGAGTGTACCCCTATGCACACTGAGAAGTGTGGAAAAAGTGAGGACTCAGAAACGTGCTTTGGCTGTAGGGAGACTTGCAGTTGCGCTAGGTTAATTTAGTTGCCGGTCACTCAGATAAACTGTCTGCTGTAGAAGGAACCTTTTTTTTTCACTGCGGCAAGGGAATGTAAGGTAATGTAAGGTTCCTGCTGGAGATCCCAGAGAACAGGGTTAAAACAGGGGTGCTGACCTATTTAACTTCCCTTCATGCAAATTCAGCACTAGCAGGCTGGTGAGGATTTTGTCCTACTTAAATATTCTTCAGAGTAGGGACTGCCTTGTGTGTTGGATGCCTAGTTCAGTGAGACCTTAATTCCATTTGAGACACTGATGTTTTGCCCGTATGTGTAACAGTATCTTTATTATGTTAATGATATGTTTCTGATTCTGCTATCTCAGGGGCTGTCAATCGGGGATATGCGGGAAGGTCCTACGGGGTACGCACAGACAGACAGGGATGGAGCGCTGCCACTCTCTACCCTGTGCCACCGCCTCCCAGGAGCAGGGCTGGGACGAAGGCAGCAGCACCCCTCTGCCAGCCGCACAGGAGCTGCCCAGAGAGTTGGATTGGGGGTGGGGTGGGGGTAGAGTTTGCATGTGGCAGCAGGTGCCGCCGCCATCCACCACCCTGTGCCACAGCTCCCCTTCCCATCATGCCATGTCTAACCACCGGGGGTACGCTTATTAAAAAAGGTTGAAAACCCCTGTGTTGTCTTAAACCAAGATAAGTAAAGACTTGTAAACAGTTCAGGTAAACCAATGAAATGCCTGCGTATTGTGTATGTCAATTTCAACGTAGGAAAGAAACTTTAGAAACCTTTGCATATCAGGATTCGACACTGAAATATTGGACTGTCTTAAGGTGGAATGTGTGTCATAAACAGGAACTGTATCTACTCCTAAATTCATGTAGATTGACTATCCAAATTACTTGTCCCTTCCATATAAGAGTTCCATTGATGTATAAACTGTGGAGGGAAGTGGTAAATCCTTATCAATGTTTTTAGGGAGCTTGTAGTTTAACAAAAGAACAATGAATATTATGGGGGGCTGTGGGTAGGAGTGTCTTTTTCTTTCTACCTTCTTGCCTTCCCTGCCAAAAGCTGGAGGAGTAATGTTTTCATTCATTAAGAATAACCTGTCAAAAGCCTAAAACCACTCTTTTGCATATGTTTAAATAGAAATACTAAGCACATGTAATCAAGACTGGCATTTTAACCACAGATCTTGCGAAAATTCAGATTAGCTTTCATTCTAAACCAGTGCATTCTGATATGGCTTTCTAAAGGCATAATGTTTTACTTAGCCTGGCATTGCATATTAAATGGGCTTCCTAACTCAAAAGTAGGAAGGATGACCTTGAGGTTAAACACTATAGTGCTGTGTTCAGACATGAATTTGAAAATTGACTTAAATCTCTGTCTCAGTTTCCTATTTTTTAAATGAGGAGCACTTCACTGATTAGTAAGTAGCCATGGAAGAAGGAACAATATTCCATTGATAACATCGAGGTCAGGTTTGTACTTCTTTGAATAAATATTCTGATCCAGAGGTTTTGCCATGGTCTTCCAAAACCTGTACAACTTGGTTTGCGAGAGATCTAATTGTTCTTCTTTTTATGTGTATATTCCACTGAAGTGTTTCTCCTAAATGTAAGTTAAATAGTGCTGGTGATGTTGAGGA
Organism: Alligator sinensis; assembly: GCF_000455745.1. Classification (NCBI taxonomy): domain Eukaryota; kingdom Metazoa; phylum Chordata; order Crocodylia; family Alligatoridae; genus Alligator; species Alligator sinensis. Next base: position 2,082,904 of record NW_005841858.1, read on the forward strand.
ATTGAGAAGATCATTTTCATAGTTGGCATACTTTACCCTTAATCAGAATTTGGCAGTTTGTTGTTAAAGGATGAATTAAATATAGTGCTATCATAATTTTTATTTGTCTTTATATGATTTTGGGACTAAGGATTGATACTCTGAATCTTCTGAAAGACTACAGTAATGCCTCATATTAAACTATTTCCTTCTTTAATAACTTCTAGATAATCAGCTAACACAAGGTGGGATGGTAGGGGAAATATTTTAAAAAAATGTAATAAGTTACGTATTTCTTTAAAAATAACTTCATGGTGTTAAATTGTATAAATAGTAAGTGTTTTGTGTGCAAATATGTGAGTATATGCAATGTAGCTTTATGCAGAAGAGTTGTGGTTTTATCTTGGACCAAGCCTAAAAATCATCTTGCTAAAACCTTCAGAGTTTTGATTACCACTCCAATGGAGGAACTAGTTAGCCACCAGCGAAGTTTTACAGCTCTAGATGTAGTGCGTCTTCCACCCTTAATGAACATGAGCTTAGTTTAGGGGTCAGCAGCTCACAGCCCTTGGATCCAGCCTGCGGAGGTGGGCCTTCAGTGACATTCAGCATCCCGTACTCTCCCTGTGCCATTGGAGGGATGAACCCCAACACTGGGCAGGTCCTAGTGCCTGCCCATCTCCTGACCTGGGTTGGTTTATTCTGGCCCAGAGCTAGAAAAGGTTGTCTACTCCAGCTTGGTTTATTCTACAGGTAAAATTACTTCGTCTCAGAGGCAAATGAGAAAAGCACTTTCTTTTGCTTCTTGACTCTTGCTTCTCAGTAACAAAGGAAGGGAAATATATTTTATATTTTTTCTTGGGCAGAAGTCCACACTAGTGCAACCTGAAGGAGAGGATCCAGAGTAGTAGCACTCTTCATAAAACTGAAGGGCGGTCTAGTCTCTCTTGCCTTCCATAAAATCTTTTGTGTTGAGTCCTTTCTATATTTTTCTGTCTGAGGTTTCTGCAGACCACAATTAGAGGGTAGTTCAGTTTGTTTGCTGCTGACAACCACACTCTCCTGCTGCTGAACTACTGTTAAATTCTATCAGAAATAAATGTGTAGCGTTAGAAAATATATTCTGCCTGAATTGCTTCAGAGCTACTATTTATTATGAAAGTGGTTGTTGGTGTTACACAAGAGTAAAGGACTTGCCACTTGGGTAAAATATGAAATGTTAGGAAAGGTTGATCTCTGAACAAGATTTTGGGGCAATATTTGCACTGAGTAGTGTATTCAGAAAGGCTGCAGAAGTCTTTTGTTTTTCTAAATCTGTTCCTTCGTGATTTAAAGTTTTTAAAGTTATGTAATGCTCCCCTCCCATTTCCCCAGAATGATAAACTGCTTGGAATGTTGCCTTCAAAATGGCTAGTGTGGGATTTTGACAATCTTAGATAAACTGAAGACTGAATCAGTATGGAGACCAAAGTAGCCTTTTCATCCTCTACAGAAGATTATTCCTAGTCAGAATCTAGAATACATTGTGGTGTGGTAAAGAAAGACGAGTTTCACCACTGACCTTGAACTATTTGAGTAGTGCAATTAGGTCCAGTACTTCTTTGCTAGGGATAAATTCACACTTTTTTTTTTTTAACCACAATATTGTATATTAGACTTATAAAATGCTATTTTTGTGTTCCCTGGGATATCATAGTTTCAGAGGCTAAAGTGGCAGTATAGGGCTAGGTCATATGCACCACTTCTTCAGTGGAAAGAGAGGACTTAAGTAATCCTTGTTCCCCTTGGGCTTGGCCTAGTGAGTGAGCAGATGGTATGGCAGCTCAGGAGGGGTATTCTATGGTTCTGTGCTACATAAATCAATAGTAAATGTTATACCCATGTAAACAGCACACAGGGTTTTCCATGTGGTATATTGGTTAGCTAAATCCGGCTATTGCATGTTATTGCTGTACATAAATCCTGATGTTTTTCATTAAAATGTTTTTGCTGTCAGTAGCTCTTTATTAAAGAATTATGTTAGAGTCACTGGGAAGTTTCCTTATTTCAGCCCTTTAATAATTAGTTTCCCAGTCAGTGTCATTTAAAAGGCCTTGCTTTGATTCTGATTCTATACGAATAGTCTAACCGTTATGATAAAGTACATATGTAAATATTGTTCACAGCCGGAGAATGCTGGAGGAGATCTCAAGGATGGCCAGCATCACTATGAAGGGGCTGTTGTAATCCTTGATGCAGGAGCTCAGTATGGAAAAGTCATAGACCGTCGAGTACGGGAACTGTTTGTCCAGTCTGAGATCTTCCCTTTGGAAACACCAGCCTTTGCAATCAAGGAGCAGGGATTTCGGTAGGTCATTTTCTGTGCATTTCTTTTACATGCAAGAACACCTGTAGTTCCCACCAACAAAATCAAGTGCTTGTAATATACATTGCATCTCTTACTGTAATGATATGTTGCTTTATGTTTGTACCTCAACTTGTTAACAGAATATCTGAGTTTTAATAGGGAAA
>NW_005841858.1:2085424-2139993 GCF_000455745.1 Alligator sinensis
ATTTACATATACTTTTTCATGCTATAGTTTGCTGCTCAACTTAATTTGGGAAGCAGAAGAATTAGGAGTGCATGTACGTGTTAAGGCCAGTTCCTCTGGTGATGCAGCCTTTGAAGTTGATTTTTATACATACATAAGACTTATTAGTTCTTCCAGTTAACATATGGGTTAACTGTGACTTCAGCAAATTTTAAGTAATGTTGACAGTTTTTCTTTTACGATGTTCTTGCATAATTCTCTTTAACTTAAGTTTACATAACATTTAAATATTTAAATTTCCATCTGTGAATTGCATATTAAACCAAAGGCAGTATACTTTGCCATGTGAAACTGTTTCTGGTAAGCAAGTAAACAAAAACAAAAAAATCAAGTGGTTCCCCACTAGTGTTTTCTAGGGGAAAAGGTGATAAACTGATTTTGGAAGGGATAGGCAAAAATGCAACAAGGTAAAAGGAGATGGAGCAAGATAGTAGGAGGTGGAAGGCTGTTATAGGCCCCTGAGGCTAGAGAGAGGTGGGGGAAAAAGTTATCCTAGTTTTAGTACCATATATGTGTCGTCTTTTTTTTTTTTTTTTTTTTTAATAGTTTTCAGGTGTATACCTCTTTCTGTTTACTAAAAGTCCTAGTAGTATTGAGGTGATGTTGCCATGATGGTCCAGGAATTCTTGTGGGTGATATCTTTTATTGGATGAACTGCATGGTTGGAGTAGAAATGTATAAGTCCTAAAAATGTATGCAAATAACTCGAGTTCCCATTATCATGACCCCTTAATACCAGTTTAAAAATCCAGAAACATAAGGCACGCATCTTACTATTGTGCTGGATAAACCATACAAGATAGATTACTTCATTGAATTTGTATTTTTCTAGCTAATAGTTACTACTGAACTAGTAGATTGCAGACTGGCACCATTATGCTGCCACAAATCTGAATTCACTGTGCTCATTTAGAAAAAATAAATGGCTTGAAATCTTGTATTAGGTTTGCAATTCTTTTCCTTTCACAAATGAAGCTGAAAAATACTTATTGCTACTAGGTCTTGCTTTTAAGATACCACAATCAAATCTTTTTTTAAAAGTGGGCTTCACGTATAGCCTACGTTTTTAAAAAGAAATTCTTGATTGCCTACTCAGATATCATATTAGAAACAATTTAAGTCAATTTACACCTAACTACACAGGAGCCCAGTTAGTGGCTTGGTAGTGTGTGTGCATGCCTGTGCTTGGGGGCTTTTATTTCTTTTTAAAAAGAGAAGCTCCTTGCAACACTCTAACTAATGTTCTTTAAAACCACTCTATTAAGGGAGTAGTTCTGCTATCACCTACCAGGTTTGTTGCTCTGCAAATTACCTTTTACAACTTTACAAAATATCTTCTTTCAAATGGTCACTGTTCCAAGGCTGACAAATATCTACAATACAATGCAAAACAACCAATAAACTTCATACTCTGGGTTTCCACCTCTGCAATCATTTGCTTAAATCTGGGTCCGGTCAACAGAGATTGAAGATAGCTATTTGTTGATGTTTATTGATCTTTGTGATAAAAGTTGGTGCTTACTGCAATTCTTAAATGAAGGTTTCAAATACAGTGCATAGTGTCTGGCTTCCAAACTAATGATTAAATAGGGTGCAAAGAGTCTGACATTGTCATTCAGACTAATGATTAAATAGGAATAGAAGCTGCATTATGCACTGATCTAAATAAAGTTGATCCTCTGTGGCAAGCAAGATGCAGGTCTGAGAGTTGGTTTGGCTAAGGAAAGCTCTGTCTTGCTTCCATCAACTGAATCCATTGTGTAGCTCTATAATTTAAAAAAATATATATATATATATAAAAATAAAAAAAAAATTATAAAGTAAAACCTCAGGTGACCAGTCTCTCTCTTTTTTTTTTTTTTTTTTCCTGAGAGTGACTTGGGTATCTAAGTCACTTAACCATATAGCCATACAAACAAGTTACCATAAGGTCAGCTTGGGTGCAAAATTACAGCACCTCAGCTATGCTTCAGTAACCACCAGTGTGCTGTTACTCTGCTTTTCTTGGGAGGTGGGCGCTCTCTCATATATGACAAGGAAGGAGAGTACACACAAGTGCTTAATATGGCACAGCTAATATACTGTAAGTTCACATTCTCATTGACCTTACAGTAACTATTATGCCCTATCTCCATGTGCTTTTCCAAATCTTACCATGTGTGCATAAAAGAGAAGGCCTGATTTGCAAGTTGTTCTATCTTCAGAACAGTAAAAACAGGGGTGTTTATACAAGGTATTGGGTGGGATTTTCTTAAATGCATAAGTGTGTTCAGTGCCAGGCAAACTGCTATTAGCAATTGCCACAAGATGCCTGATCTTAAGCAATAGGAAATTTTTAGTTATGGGAACAATTTGAGAAAAAATATAAGCCTGCTTTACTCTTAGTTTCATAGTACCTAGGGTCAGGAGGGACCTGAATAGATCATCAAGCCCAACCCCCTGCCACAGGCAAGAATGAATGCTGGGTTCACAAGACCCCCAGACAGGTGATCGTCCAACCTCCTCTTGAACTTGCCAAAGGTAGGGGCGAGGACCACTTCCCTGGAAAGCTTTTTCCAGATTCTGGCCACCCTAACTGTAAAATATTGCAGGTAAAAATCTTCCTTGTGCATTTCCAAATAGGCAAATCATAGAGGGAATAGAACAAAAAAAAAAATCATAAGTAGTCACTAGCATGTTAATACATGCATGCTATGTGAGTAGATAAGCAGTCACGCAGGAATATCATTATAACTACCTGTGTGGATGCTCGTATTCTGATACAATTCCTTTTCTGATTTTCTGTAATTTTAGAAGGGGTTTAGGCTAAACTGGGAAAAAGGCATGCTCCTAGCAAATAAATTTGTACCTACTGAATTGGATGGTATACCAACAGTTCTTGAAATTTGCACATTTATCCCACTTTAGCTCTATCCACAGAAACACTTTTTAAAGTTCGAGAGTACACTTTCAATTTGTAATTTATTACTGATTTTTTTTTTTTTTTTTTTCTAACACGCGGTTGGGCCACTGGTTGCATACCAGTAGCCTACTGGTATGCAACCAGTGGTGTATACCAACACAAAATTATACTTTAGTAGACTTTTGGTCATAGACAGTTAAGAAGCACATTTTGGTATGCCCTGTCCATAGGATAACATCTAACTTATTTTTCCATAGTAGGCTAGAAGTTTTAGAAGGCATGGCTCCTCTTCCTCCCTCTAACATAAAATGTTCTATCCGTGTGGTATTTAATGAGAAAGTTAGTTAGGTACAAGGGATCTAGAAGAAATAACTTTGAGTGATTGTATGTTCAGGCTCTTTTTAGTGGTTTTAGATTTTAGCAGACTCAGTATGTGACTAGTGATTTTTTTTTTTTTTTTTTTTTTAAACAAGTTACGCCAGACATTTGCTTTTATGGTCATGATGTCTGGGGGGGTGCTTTATAGTGTATAGAGCGCTTGTTCCAATTCTGCCTTAGTAAAACAAAGTTTATGCCAATTTAAAGAGGCATAACATAATATGCTGTTTTATTTTAAACTGTAAAATACCAATTGTGTTCCTAGGGCTGTTTTTTTGTTTTGTTTTGTTTTTTGTTTTAATTAAATTTAGTTTTGGGGGTGGGGGGGTTTCCCCTCCTCTCCCCCCCTCCCCCCATACATGTCTGGATGGAATTGCATGGTTAACTTTCTCTAGCACTTATAGATACTGCCAAATAGAGGTGCACCGATACATTAGTTCATATTGTATCAGCACCGATAAAAGCAAAATTGACTTTATTGGCGATCAGCTTTTGTTGCCTGATGTGGCCAATTAATGTCACCAATAAATGCCATATGTATGTGCGCAGCTGCACTAAGAGCGAAGGGAGGTGGCTTCTGCCACTGCATGTGTGCCCCCTGGATCTGTTTGTGGGGTGAGGGTGGACTGCCACTGCATGCGTGGGGCTGGAGGCTGTTCTGGGCTCTTCACTAGGCTACAGCAAATTTTGGGGTGGCCATAACACCCCTCCCAGCATCACTGCTGCCTGGCCTGAGAGCAGCTGCTGGGAAGAGGCTGGCGTAGTCCCTGGCCCTAAATGTGCAGCGGCAGCCCGTCCTTGCCCTGCACACGGATCCAGGGGGCACATGCCCCTCATGCCTCCCCAGGGGTGCATGCAGTGATGGGAGCTGCCTCTGACTCTGTCCCGCCCTGACTGCAGTGCCTGCCCCAGCCCCCCCACTCCCTCTGTCACTGCAGGGGCCTCGATCTGTTCTCCTCCCCCTCCCCCCCAGCCCCCCCCAACAAGCTTACCAGCCAGACGCTGCTCTCCAAGTTGCTGAGCTGCACGTCAGCAATCGGATTGTATCGGCCAATATGGCTAGCCAATAATTAGCTATCGGTATCAGCCCAAAAAATCTTCATTGGTGCACCCCTACTACCAATGTATATTCCCTTGACATGTACCCCTTGAAGTACTTGGGATGGCCTCAGGGGGTACTAGGCAGCGGGTGTCACTGCCATGCTGCCAGCACTTCTGTCACCACACTGGCATGCTTGCCAGTTGGCCACAGAGGACACCGTGTGTGTGTTCCATCTACTGGCCGCCAGGGAACTCCTTCTCAACCGGTCACTGGGGGTACACTGAACCAAAAAGGTTGAAAACCCCTGAGATACAGTATTCAAGACATTTTTGTTTTTTCTTAATGTTTAACCCCACTTCTTCCTCCTGTGCCCCAGTAATGCCTCAAACTTTGTTCTACATGGCATAAATAGTACACCAATCCCAGGTTTGATGCATCGTTAAACTCAGTCCTGGAGCAATACCAAAAAAGCCCATCACTAGACTACTGAAAATTTATGAAGATCAATATCTTATATACCAACATGGAAAGAAAGTCTCTTCTAACTATGTTTTGAGAAGATGGAATGCTGTTTCCTGCTAGCATTAAGAATTAATTTCAAGCCCTAGATGTTGACGTGATGTCAGACCTTATCACATCAGTCGAATTTGCTTACTCTGTCGGTTTTAGTGTCTATTCCCCCCTTACTTTATTATCATCCTAATTTGATGGCCGTTATCTGAGCAAGTGTAAAAGCGTGTTTATGCCAGTCGAAGAAGCTAGAACCTGCACTTCTAAACAGTATGAAGCATGAATGCTTTAGCAGTAGTAGTTCATGATCTACACTTTTTTCCCCCCTCACAATTCAACACCTGGCTATGAAATGGGAATGTGGTCATTACATTCCTGTTTTAGGATAGCTTTATGGGTTTTCTGTTTGGGGTTTGTTTGTTTTTGTTTCGTTTTTGTGTTGTCTTTTTGGTTCAGTTAAATAAATCAATATGCTCTCTGTCCTGGAAATTGCTCTCTCTTGTGCACCACAGTATGTCAGAGTTTGTGCGCCTTATTTTATGGTTGAAGTATACAAATCTCTGAAAGTCTTGCAAGACTTTGAGTTGACATTTAATGCAAATAAATGCTTTTTAGCTAAACTGTTAAGTATAATCTTTTTTCACATCTGTCTTGTTTGCAGGGCTATCATCATATCTGGAGGACCAAATTCTGTGTATGCAGAGGATGCACCATGGTTTGACCCAGCAATTTTTACAATAGGCAAACCTGTTCTTGGAATCTGCTATGGCATGCAGGTGCTAGTCAGAAATCTATTTGTTTTTAATGTTATGTCTTATTTGTGACATTCATCTAAGAGTAATCTACTGTTCTCAGTGGTGGTAGATGACAGAACAAGGAGCAATGGTCTCAAGTTGCAGCAAGGAAAGTTGAGGTTAGATATTTGGAAAAACTTTCTTACAAGGAGGGTAGTAAAGCATTGGAACAGGTTACCCAGAGAGGTGGTGGAATCTCTATCCTTGGAGGCTTTTAAGACTTGGCTAGACAAAGCCTTGGCTGGGAATGAGATGCTTAGGGATGATCCTGCTTTGAGCAGGGGGTTGGACTGGATGGCCTCCTGAGGTCCCTTCCAACCCTAATTTTCTATGATTCTAGAAAAAAGTTGTGATTTCTTAGATGGCTTAAATGTAATTTATTATTACATTAAAAAAATTACATGTAAAAAATTATTACATATTTACTATTAATAAACCTTGCATGCAAGAACACAGTTTCTAAAATTTATATGGTTTCTGTTAGGGGTGTGGGAGATGGACCATATTTGATTTGGATTTGGCCCGAATCAGGGACAGTGATTCAATTCGTTGATTCGGATCACATTCCCTGTTTGATTTGGCTGAATCCGAATCTGAAGATTTGATGCTGATTTGGAGAATCGGCGATTCAGCCATAGACACTGCTTCAAATGTTTTTTTTCTATACACTTCAAGGTACCAGGTGCTGCTTGTGAACGCTGTGATGGTGGGGCAGATAGTGTCACACGGGAGGGCCCGCACGTGCTTGTCAGTGCACCCGGAAGTGGATCAGAAATAATTCCGGGTCTGCCGCTAAGTGAGCTGGGGGGGCCCCCCGTGCCCCCCAGCTCAGTGATCAGCTGCGGGGGGCCCCTGGCTGCCCCTCCAGACCCAGGAGGCACCAGTCGCTGAGCTGGAGGGGGCCAGAGGGGCCCCCAGTGCGCTCCCCAGTGGACTGGAAGTGCTTCTGGTCCACTTGTGGGTCTGCTGCTGAGTGCGCTGGCAACTCCCCACACTCCTGTGGATGCTCCATCCATCCCACCATCTCAGCATTCACAAGCTGCCTGGTACCGTAAGGGATGTAGAAAAAACATTTAAAGCTGTGTCTGTCTGAATCGATTCGGAGTGTTCCAATTCAATTCAGAGAGATTTAAAGGGTCTCCTGATTTCAATTTGGGTTCAGAAATTTGGCGACTGAAGCTTTGCACAGCCCTAGCATCTGTAAAGAAAATGCATTAACCCTTTCATTGGCTCTGCCATGCAAACAGTACAAGAAATATTTGCTCTTTCCCTTTTACACCTTTGCTGACTTTGAACACTCTTTTACATTTACGATGGGAAGGGAAAGTCCTATAGGTCTGACACTACTACTGTTTAGCTGCTATCGGGGAACATGCCTTTTCTAAACACAAATAGAGTAGCATCCTTATATATATCCTTTGAATACTCTTGATTTTCAAATTTAGAACTCTTAAATAGTTTTCAGGAGCACCTTTTGTTTGTGTTTGCTCTAGTTTTACACTTGATTACTTAGTTGCCTTGAAACAGTAAGCTATTAGTGTTTTCCATGCAGAGGATTTAAAATACACAAGGTGTACATGGCTGGGTACCCAGTGTCTATTGGTGCATTCTTTAGAGTTTTACTCCAGCATTTATAGATACTGACCAGTGAAGAAGTTCTCTATAAAAAGTATTAGTTTACCTAACAAAAAATTGGGATTATTTCTTAAAAAAAAATAAAATAAAAAAAAAAAAAAAAAAAAAGGAAACGTGTTGTGGTAGCAAATCAGTGTCCGACAGTATGACTCAGCTCTAAGTGAATATCTGGTAGAAGACTGCCTTCAGGGAACTTCTATAAGGTGGATTTTGCAAAGAAGAAAACCTTTGTGCATATATAAACAAACTACAGTAAAAGCTCCATTAACTGGCACCTTACAAGCTGGCATGTTCTATTAACCAGCATGATGGCTTGTAAGGGAAAGTGAAACCGGAAGTGCCACGCTGGGCACTTCCGGTTCCTCCGAGCCCCCACAGCCTGGGGCATAGCACGCTGCACGGGGCCCACCTCCCTGTCTTTTGGGGCCCACAGGAGGGGCGGTGATGTGTTGGGAGGGATGGTGACGCCCCATCCATGGGGAATGATTGGGGGTGCCAGATAAAACCTTTTCTGTACTTACATTTTTATAATAAGAAAATCAGTAAATACAGTATACATAATACTAAACCAAAATTACTTCTTAAATCGCAAGCCTGTTTATGATGTGATTATATACAGTAAAGTTCAAAGTACTAGGAAGGGAAAACATAAATCACTGGTAAAATTCTTGCATATGCTTCTGAGGGGGAAGGCTTTGTATTTGGAAGCCTAAAATCCAAGATGAAAATACTTGATCTATTTGGAATGGAGTTCTAAAAATCAGTAGCAGGCTTGAGAACACTCCACTAATTTTTAGAATCATTAGATGACTTTGTGTATGGTCATGAATCACAGTTTTTAAGGAAATAAACGTTATCTTCAATCAATTACCTTATAATGTCAATCAGGGAAGTATTAGATTGCAAACGCGTTCAAATGCTTGTTCACACCCATAAGCAGGCAGGTCCAAGTTTTTCATAAGCCTTTGTCCACTTATATGACTACCTACTTGGTTATCTGATTTTCATACTAATTGAATATGTCTAATTTTGTTAATATATACCCTAATGTTTCCTGTCAAAGCCATGATTTATTAACCAGTTTCTCTGATTTATTTAACAGTTACTCTGTTTTTTGGTGCTTAAAGCATACTTTTTCCTGAAGAAGGGAGCTTAAGGTTTGTCTTATACGTAGACACTACACAATAAACAAATGAAATAATTTGTAATGAAAATCTGTATTGTAAATACATTGTTAAAAATGTATTTCACAATTTTATACTCTTTTTGGGCAGGGAGAGAATCTTCTGTTGTAAAATATGGTAAGGATAGGAATTGTTCCCAGCTATGCCGAGAGGAGGCCGATAGAAAATAAATTATCTTTATGATAAGAATGATGAGATAACTGACCTGGTGGAAGCATTGCATTATTAAAATAACAATGATGAACATTAGCCTGGTCTTGAGGGGATTTCAGCGGCCAGAAGTTAGTTGTCATCGCCAATAGATTTAAGTTAGAATGTAGAGTTATAATTTAGGGACAATGAGACAAATACAGCATGAAAATAATCTTACATGTGAGGAACTTATTTGATGTAACAGTGTTTCTGTTTTGACAGATGATGAATAAAGTATTTGGAGGTACAGTGCATAAAAAAAATGTTCGAGAAGATGGAGTTTTCAGCATTACTCTTGATAACACATGCTCACTGTTCAGGTATGCATGCATTTAAATACTATTTGAAAAAGCGAAAGCTGATGTTAGTGCCACTTGTAGACAGAAGTTAAATTTTTAAGAGAAGAAACTAATTCCTCCTACATTCATGAATGATCACTACTCTTCATACAGATATTGCAGTTATACACATAAATTGGGCAACTGCATATTTAAACCTGCAAGTGCCCAACTTTAGAGTTGTACATATGAGCAGGTCTACAGAACTCTGACCTTTCTTTTAAATAGACTCCTATATTTTCTTTTTTAAAAATAACCTTTTGCTCACATTTCCTGTAAAGAATACAGCCAAAATTTTTAGCTTTTCACCTCCATGTATGTAATTTGGGAGAGCTTTGTACTTGTAGACTAAACTATTTCTTTTTTCATCTTTAATTTAAAAACCAGTCTGGGGATCTTTGCATTAAAAAGGTCTATAGTTGTTTCATCATTCTGTTGTGCAATGGGTTGCTTTTGTGTTGCCTAGCACCCACTGGTGTCCAAGCTCCTGGAAACTAGGGAAAAACTGAAAACATTAATGAAGCCTTCTCTCCTTTCCTTTACGCATGCTTTTGAATAGCCTGTAAGACCAATGTTTTTGTTCTGTTTGTTGTCACAATAACTCGATTTGAGTGCCTTGCTATAGTACGGTCAGCTTACTATACCACAAGGTCCCAGTTCTTCTGATTTAGTTTTTATTTTCCAGATGCATGTTAGAACTTTGCACTCTATCCTCAAAGGTTTAAAGACCATTAGGATGAGGTCGTCCTTACAAACTTTCTTATATTTGTGCCTAACGAAGCTCTGTCATTTTAAGTAGGAAGCATGGTTCTTTTTATTTCTCCTAGCTTAATAAACTTCAGCAAGCTGGGCTTTGCTGTACTAAGATCAGAGGAACCATTTGCATTTTTCTTAACCAGCAGCTGACTTAAGAACTCTGGAGAGCTTGTTCATTTTGCGTAAGAGACCTGGTGAAGGAGTGTTCAGGCTGACTCCAGAAAGCAGGTGACTAGTGCTGGGAAGGAAGCATGTGCTTCAGTGTTTCAGTGGGAAGAGATCTTTGAGACTTATAGAGCAGCTGTCAGAGTATTTGTGCTCACCTTTCTGAAGAATAAAATCAATTATTTGTATTATTGGGTATACATTTTGGTAGAGCAGTACTATAGGTAGGGCTTGGTTTAAATTGCAGGCCCAGCTTGCAGTGCAGCAGCTCCTTTTAATCTTGGCATTCCTCACGCTGATGATTGGCAGAGGGGTCCTGTTGGCCCTGGCCCCACCGCTTATTCCTGGTGGCTGGGAGGTAAAAAAAACGTAGTTTTAAATATGCTGTGGTTTTTGCCCCCTGTCTGGTCAGCAGCAAGCAGTGGGAGGCAAAAACTGTGGCATATTTAAAACTGCAGTTTTTGCCTCCTGCCCATCAGGAGCAAGCGGTAGGGCTGATGGGGCCTCTCCACCCATCAGTGGGGAGGGGGAAGACCGGGACAGGACTTGAAGATTGAAGGAGCCATTGAGCCAAGAGCTGGGCCCACAATTTAAACCAGGCCCTAACTATGGGTAGCTAAATATTGATTTTTCTCATACTGATTTTAGGAACTACCCATTCTTCAATTCTGATTTATATTCTTCACACTAGTCTGTGTGGATTATACAAATACTTATCTATGTTTTAACCTGGTTCTGATTTTACCCTTATTTTTAGGGGACTTCAGAAGGAGGAAATTGTGCTCTTAACACATGGAGATAGTGTAGATAAAGTAGCCGATGGGTTCAAAGTTGTCGCACAGTCTGGGAACATTATAGCAGGTATGTATTTTACACATTTATCCCTTTCCTTTTGAGAGCACTTCTAAAGGTAACTTATCAGGAGAACTGAGGTACAGACTTGTTTTGTAAGAATTAGCTCTTACCAGTGGTTTTCAGACTGTTACACAGAACCCTGGAGTTCCATAATAGGCCATCCGGGGTTCAACAGAGAGATTGTGGGTAACAGCAGCATGGGATGGCAGGTGGTGTGCTGCCATTGCTAGACTGGGTTGCCTGGCTCCACATCAGCTCGGGTGACCTGGAGCCAGGGGTAGCAGTTCTGTGGCAGAAGTGATATAAAAATGTTTTGTGACCTTGAGAAAGTTTGAAAACTTCTGGCTTCTGTGAAACTTAAGAACAGTGAGAATGTGTCTCTTAAATTTATGTTCAATTCTAATGGAAGTGCGATTTCTTTAATACGAAGAGAATTTCTTCACAACTTTCTAATCCAAATATTACCATCATGCTAATGCAGGGAAAAAATAAATTTCTGTGAAGTGAGTTGCATCTCTTATCCTGAATGTTGTAATAAGACTGAAAGTGGACAGCTTAAAGACAAGCATATCTTGTTGTTTCAAATTCTTCAGTTTACAGTTTGATTTTTCTCCCCTCCCACCCCTTTTGTAAAGGATCCCATTTGCGTTGCATGTCGCAACGTGGAAAAATTATAAATTTGCTGTTAGAATGCAGTATATTTGGATTCGGGCTTAACATTAATGTTCAAATATCACTTAATTCTGCTGGAAAGGCAATGCATATTAATTTATTCTAGCATTTATCACTGTCTGAAGACATCTTTTATGTACCTTGAGTGGTCCCAGCAAAAGTGTGTAGACTTCCCCTGATATGTGATTTTAAAAAAACATGTACCTAATTTGTTGACCCATCTTGCAGTTCATCAATTCAGCTGGTGTTTTGTGCAGCTAAAAGACATTCCAGTGTCTTGATTACTGAGCTACATAATGTGATCTTAAACTATTCACATTGCTCTTATTTAAACCTTTGAGCAAAAATCCGGATAGATGTTGTAGGATTTTTGACAGAGAAACGTTCTGTAGATTAGACTCTATAAATCGCAAGTTAGGCGCATGATAAACTTGGATCTTGCTTCTAAATTTTTAAAGCTGCTTGCATTATTATGAGGTATCACTTTCCAAGCTATAATTAGCATTAAGCTGAGAATTCTGTTTAGGCCCCATTTTCAAATACTCTAAAATCCATATGTTCAGTCTAACTGACAGCTATATTATTTGGTGGCCTTCAAGTTGTAAGTAACACATTCTCCATCATGTTCCCCCTCCAACCTAACTAAGTTATGCTGTAGTAGAAGCCACAGAAACTATAAGAACCGTGTCAATTTCTAAAACTTGCCATATTCTCTGGGCTCCCACACTCTTGCAAAACTGCACTCCTCCTCTTCCGGACCTTGTGCTCCAGGTTGCATCACTGTCTTGGAAAGGATGGGAGGAGGTTGGTAGGTGCTCAACCTGGATGGTGAGACTAAGTGAGGGGGCTAAATTTTTGTCATTTTCAAGGATCTACCTAAACCAGGAGTCGGAGCTCTTTAAACACTTTTCTTTTTCCCAACACAAATGCTTTTTACTCATCCCGCTGACCTTCAGATACCTAAAGAAAAAGGTTTCAGCACTTTCCAAAGGACTCCTAAGAGAGTTAAGGTGCAACAAAAGTCTAGTGCTTTTAAATATATAAAGTTCAAAGCAGTGCAGTGCCATTCGTGCTAATTTAAGTGTGGTAAGGAAAATAATTTACGCTAATGGAAGTTACTTTTGTATAAAAATAATTCTACGCAAGCTGGGGCTTTTACCCAGGTAACTGTCTCTGTTGGGGTATTTTACCAAAATGGTAATACTGGTGTGGTTTTAAGTGTAGACCAGATCTTTTATGGTTGTATGGTATGATGGGGAAAGTATGATCTAAACCAGCCCATGGAGCCCTGCCATTGAGACCCACCAAGAGCATGGCGTAGGGTTGGATCCTACCCAAGGATCCCCTCGTACCTCTCCTCCCCTTTTCCCTGGTGTACCTGATTTGGCACCTGCTCCAGCTGGCCTGGGACCTGCGCAGTGTGGATACTGGAGTGGCCAGACTGCCACATTTGGTATGGGACGTGTGCTGCATATAGTGCCTGCTCCATCTGGCTTGGGATCTGTGCTGCCTGCAGTGCTTGCACCAAATGCAGCTCAGCTTCTGGGCTGGCTGGAGGAAGCATTATGAGGTACTGTCCTGGAACGCCAGTGCATGTGCTGCATGAAATGAGACAGCCACTCTGGGCTGTGGTGCCTGCATAGTGCTGGTCCCAGACCAGCTGGAGCAGCCACTGGATCAGGCAGGCTGAGGGAGGGGGAAGAGATCTGTGGTCCCTATCCAGTCTGCAGACTGGCCCATGGGGCAGAATGAGTTTGGTGCCCCAAATCTAAACTCTGTATTTCCTGGCTTCGTTGTGTTTGCACTGGGTGGTTGAGAAATGTTTCCCAGAAGCATCTAGTTTTTAGCTGTTAATTTCCAAGGGAACAAATGATGATTTATTTTTAATGAAGGTTTTTAGTGTCTATGCCTAATACAGTGGACTGAAACACAAGGATCACTTTACTGCTGTGTCTCGCATGCATAGTCATGCAATAAAACATAATTCAAAGATAACTTCTTTATTGTACATTTATTTTGGGTTGTGAGTAGTTTTGGGAATGTCAAACGACTTTAATTTATAAATTGTGTGGTAACCATCATTTTTCATATAGCAGTCAATCTATATTCCCGGAACCATAATTTTACCAGTATGGCCCTTTACCAGCAAACTCTTCACCCTATATAGAACTTGCCAAGTGCAAAATTCTAGTGACTAAATGGGTAAAGTTACACTCTTGTGTAAGTGTTTGCAAGAACAAAGCCTAGAAAGTTTTAAGTGAAATGGATTCTTTTTTTTTTTTTTAAGACTTAGAAGGGATTGTTAACTTCAGTCTGACCTTTTCCATAACACCAATGAACATGGTGATGATTTAAATAGGAAGAGATATGATAAATGTGCAGAACATCTTTAAAGCATAGACTGGGTCAGATTTGGTAAGGGAGTTCTACAAGCAAGAAGGGGTTTTGGGTTTTTTTTTTTCCCTCAAAACACTTGTCTTTCAATAGACATTTATGCTTTATTTTATCCATTTTCCACACTTTTTTCTTGGTTCCAGGTATAATTCTTTTTCTTCGATGGATCAAATTTAGACTGTAGTGCCTTGATTAGCTGCTAGAACAGCTTTTCATAAAAATATGAAAAGACCTTTTCTGGTTTGCTTAGGACTTTGTTCCCTAAGGTATAGGTCCCTTCAAAAGCAATAATGGATATCAGAAATAAAGTACACATATTCTTAACATTGCACACTATACCTTTAGTGTATAGTGTAGTCAGGCTCTCGGATTTCTTACAGCTTTTTCTTTTTGGTCCTTATGCTTTTTAGGGATAATGTAACTTCCTTCAATGCACAGAAATGCACATTAGATTTTTATGGAAAGTTAAGAAATCCAAAAAACTTCTGGATTTTTACCTCCTCCCAAAGTGACCTTTCCCAAACGTGGAGAATGAAGAGTTTTTTTTTTTTAGTTCAGTAATGACTGAAAAATTACTATTTCTACTTAAAATATCTTTGTCAAATGAAGGGACTGCATCATACCTCTGTGGCACAAAGCATGGTTGGGAAGTTACAGGACAAATTAAATTCAAGTGATTATTTTTCAAAGATTTAATTTGCCAGTAGAAACTTTAGTACAAAGCAAGATGCAGTATACTCTGTAAAACTTGCAGGGCCTTTTCGTACTTACTACATTTGTAATTTGTAATACTTTATCTCTTATACTTATAAAGCTATAGCAAATGAATCAAAAAAACTGTATGGAGCACAGTTCCACCCTGAAGTCAGCCTTACAGTGAATGGAAAAGTGATATTGAAGAATTTCCTCTATGACATTGCTGGATGCAGTGGCACTTTCACAGTAGAAAATAGAGAAGTTCAGTGCATTCAAGAGATTAAAGAGAAAGTGGGTGCATCAAAAGTCCTGGTAAGTACTGTGGCAACATCTGAAAACTTCTAACCAAGGAGCAACGTATTTTTGCAGACTGTTCCTTGCAGTTATGCTATTTAGTTTAGTTTTGTTTTACTTTATTTTGTTTAAGAGCTATCAGGTTTGTCATGCTTCCATTTATAAAATGGCTAGCTGTTTTTAGAAAAACCTATTGCCTTCATATAGTTGGCGTGGTACATTGTTTGAGTTCTCATTTTCCTCAAAATCAGTGGGGCTGGCTTGGTAATTCTATATTCCCTCTGTGCTTTTAGCTAATTTTTACTCTCCTGCTATGTCTGGAAAATTTGGAGATTTTTTTCTCTTTTTTCCTAATTTAGGTTTTACTCAGTGGTGGTGTGGACTCAACAGTATGTACTGCTCTTCTGAATCGGGCTTTAAACCAAGATCAAGTTATAGCTGTACATATAGATAATGGATTTATGCGCAAGAGAGAGAGTCAGTCTGTGGAGGAGGCCCTTAAAAAACTTGGAATTCAAGTCAAAGGTACTGCTTTTTGTTCGTTTCCTATCACTGAAAATAGTAAAAATAAAGATGTTGTCACAAATGTGGCTGTGGGGGAACCTGGAGATACAAGTTTCTCCCCACTCTTCTTTTGCTTGTCTCTGAGAGCAAACCAAGTTTTGCCCTGGGACAACCCTTTAATCCCCACAAACCTTGGCTCCACTGCCTGTACGCTGTACCCCACGACTACTGTAAGGAAATCTTTGCCAACTCCGGGTAGTGTCCCCTTAGGTTGTGAGGGAATTCTTAGGTCCCCCTTTCCATGAAACAGACTAGCTTGGAATATCACTTGTCCTGAGATCCCTGTTTTACCACAGGCAATCGTAAGGATATAAAACAACATAAGGATTTATTACACAGGAAAGTCCTGCCAGTATTTTCTGAGATTTAATCTTTCTGCTGATTTTTACTAGCCCTGACCACTAGGGCCATGGACTCTCCAAAAGCTTGGGATAATCCAAAGACTGGTACCATCTTGGAGGGAGCTCCTAAATACCTCCAAGCCAGCCCCTCCTTCCCTTCCCTGCCCCCCTCCCGGCCACACACCCCTAGGCAGACAATACGTTGGGTGTCCATCCCAACAACAGCCTCTTCTGCTTGTGTTTGGGAGTGGCTGTTCCTGCCCTAACAACAAAAGGGCAAAAGGTACTTAGCAGTTTTGCCTATTTCCTTTTACTTTTAAGGATTTAGGCCTCGGTTCCTTTGAATAAACCATGTCAAAAATCATAAAGACATATACAGACAGTATACCGTAATCCATACAGGCAAGTGACACAAATCACTACAGCAAAGCATTGGCATTTCAATGAGACTGCACATGCTATATCAGTAAAACAATGAAAAAAAAATCTGCATGATGCTTTCCGAACACCTCAAATTACAGACTATGAACAGAAATCGCCAAGTGAAAGTACATCAGCTGTGCCAAGACATGTCCCAGCATGACTGATCTGCTTCATTGCTCCCAGGAGTAGCAGGGGCCTAATCCTGTGTGACAGCGCTTGGGGTGTACCTCTACAAATGGGGGCAGGCACTCCCAGGGTGGCTAAAGAGCATGGGTGGCTCCAGGCCTCCCTCACTCTGTCACCTGAAAACAGACAGATATCTGCCTCAAAATAGTGGCACAAATTTAATACTACCTTTTGTTGCAACAGCAAAGGTCACAGATGTTTGTTTGCTTTCACTTTGCTCCACCATAAACATTTTTATGGTGTCACAAAGGCGACATCTTCATTGTCATGAACGCTACTATGGCTGCATTACTTAATTTTATTGGTTGATGTTGACCTATACAAAAGTTCTCAAGTTTAATTATCATTCATAGAGAAAAAGGTCTGGACGAGGCTTCAGGAAATGATCTATTCCAACTCTGTACTCTAAATATTCCTTCTGTAAACCACCACAGATCTACACTTCAGAACTGCCAGTGTCAGCTTCCCCAGTCTCGGGAATAAACCACTTAGTGTTTGACTACCCTTAAAATAAGACAGTTCTTCCTAATATCTGATTTGTCTCAATGTTTCACAGCTAGGATGCTGTGGCATGCTGGGGTGCCCTGAGACCCTTTTAGGGGTGTTACGTGTTATCCATACAATGTTAGCACTGTTGGGTTTGAAAACGTGATTCACAAGATAAGCCCTGAGATTTCAAATAGGAATCCACAGTGTTAAATATATTCTGACCTGTTGTGGTCTTTCCGAGTTCTTTGCAACAGAGAAATGCTATATTATTTTTCTGAGGGGTGCATGGAGTCAAAAGGTTGAGAAGCACTACTCTTTCTAACATCAATCCAAAATTAACAGCTTTGAAGACTACTAATAGTATAGAACTGTACTATTAAGCCTTGAACACATACAGGAAGACACCTTCTGGGTCCCATGCAGTTTAAAAGCTAAATTTAACCAGATATTGATTCTCATATTGGTGCTCTAAGTGCATGAATGAAGAATGTTTTTGATCCGAGAGATTAAAACATTTCACTTCACCAGTGATGGAAATGGGAATGCAGCTACTGAAAGCCTGTAACAGCTGATATCTGTCTCAACCATCACTTTTTATTCCAGCTGTAGATTTGTAACTGTTCATCTGAACCGAATTTTCTTTTTAGAAAGAATGTTGGGTTCTTGGTTCTCTAGCTATGTCTTAATTGTTAGGACTCAGTCTCCTTTCTTTTAAGTTCTAGTAACAGATTTATTTTAATTTTTTTTGTTTTGTTTTATAGCAGGGATCAGCAACTCCTGGCACACGTGCCAGAGTATGGCATGTGAGGCCATTTTACTCTGAATGCCACTGCCAGCCCAGGCTGGGTAGCTGCTGCCAGCCAAGGAGCCTGGGCTGCTCCCAGCAGGCAGCTGGGAGGCTGTAAGCCCTGCTGGGAGTCAGGCTCCATTGTTGGCAGCAGCTACCCAGAGCGTGGGCTGGCTGTAGCTGGGAGGCTGCAAACAGCTCTGCCGGGCTCTATATTGCCACGGCAGGCTTGGAGCAGGCGGGAGTGGGGTGGGCAGCAGCAGTGACACTGGGAGGGGTGGAGCCTCCAGGCCTGGCCCAGCCCGCCTACCAGGAATAGGCTGGCACTACCCTTGCTCTGGAGCCCCAGCATCAGCTCCATATTGCCAGCAGGTGCACACGCACCTCAGAGTGGATGGCAGGGGAGGGGGGCAGGGTTGCGCTTCCTTCAGGCTCTCCCCTGCCATCTGCTCTGAGGTGCACGTGCACCCACTGGTGATTTTTATGCAACATATGGACATATGAGCTGAATGTTTCATCCACCCCTCCCAGGGTCACTGTTGCTGCCTGCCCCTGCTGGTAACAGTGCACCTTTGCAGGCTCAGCTGTGCATGGGGGTGTGCTAAGGCGAATTTTGGGATGGATCATTCCTATCCAAGTCATCCTGTGCAGCTCCATTCTCTAACCGCTTATCAGTTGTGTAGTTTAGCTGTTTTTCCTTGGCCAGTAAGGTCTTGGCTTGTTTATCTCTGAGGTTTAAGGCGTCTGGAAACAACAAATGGTACAGTAGTTAACCAGTATAATTGTATTTCCTACGGTTCACATAAATCATGTAATTCACAAGTAACTTCTGCTTATTTATAATCTGCTAACGAGTACTGCTGTGTCTAATGACTTCTTATGCTTCATTTGTTAAGGCTCTGGAAACAGTGTGTTCAGTCGCATTCAATTAAACAGCCAAAATCAAGCTATGCAAAGATCTGCCTTTGCACCTTTTCAGCATATCAAACAAAAACCTAAAGCTGTATAGTTTAAGTATGTGTGCAATATGGACATATGAGCTGAATGTTTCATCCAGAAATGTGATTTGTGCCATGCTCTGCGAGCCAAACCTGTGCTCTGACAGATTCTCAGAGGGGCTAAATTCCACAGATGACGGAGGCCATTTATGGAAATTGTACAGGCATCACACCTAGACTCAGTGATAGGGACTGTCATTACAAGTTCCTTAGATGATCTCAGTATTGACATTGAAACTAGCTAATTTAGAAAATTTCTCAAGAAATATAGTGTGCTAGAAACATAAAGAAGATTATTTAATTCGGACTAATGAAAAGGAATTGGGTAAAAGTAGGACTTCAAAACGTATGTATATAAATGAAGGAAGGAAATTTAATCTCTGGAAAATATTAGGCTTGATAATAGGGTGAAAGTTCTTCAACAATATGCAGTTGTACAACAGAATAGATTAAAACATAAGTAGATAAAAAGCACTAGCTTGAAATGTATTTTCCCAATCCCGTTCGAAAATCTCTCAACATATTTTTCTCTTTCTTTGCAGTGGTAAATGCAGCTCATTCATTCTACAATGGTACAACAACTCTGCCAATCTCTGATGAAGACCGAACTCCACGAAAAAGAATTAGTAAGACTTTAAATATGACAACAAGTCCTGAGGAAAAAAGAAAAATTATTGGTGACACCTTTGTGAAGGTAATAGGTTTTCTTAGAATTATTTTAGCTTATCCCTCAAGCTTTTGAATATTTTTCTTTTTATTCTACTTCCCATTGTTTGAAATGCCCTCTTTTTAGGAAAATTGTCAGTTTGAGGCACTGTACACTCACTGACATTGGTGGTCATGTCATATACATTGTTGCAGTGTAGATATCTTGGAAGTAGTAAAGTTACAATTTAGGCTTTGCTCTAAAATCCATCCCCTAATACAGTGCTTCCCAAACTTTTGCTCAGCATTACCCTGTTTATGACCCCATCTTCTGATGTGACTCCATTTGGGGTCACAACCCACAGTTTGGGAACCACTGCTCTAATACAGCCTGCTAGAATGCCTTGTATTACTGAAGTTTGTAGCTGTTCCACTATGAGCAGTGGCTGAGCTTCAGTAATTATAGGCCTGATTTGGCTTAAACAGGTGACCAAGGTCCAGCCTGCAGGCCACATCTGGCCCACAGATCCAAAAATTTGGTGGTAGCATGTGTAGCTGAAGCATTGATTTGCAGTGGCTCTCTGAGCTGTGAGCACCCCTGCAGGCTAAGTGATGCATATGCTGGGTTCGGTCCACAGACTGACCCTGTGCCACTTGTCTGCTGAGTGAACAGATTCTTCTTTTAAGCTTTGCTCAAACCCTGACAGACAAAAGCAAGGCTGCATTTTTACTTTTTTAAGCTTAAGTGTTCAGCATGAACAATCCTGTTGAGGTGATGGAAAGGGGGCTGCAGTTTGGTGGTTTTGTAGGTACTACATTAACTTGCATGACACGTGCACATTTTCCCCCCAAATCGGTAGAGGTGCACCAATACATCGGACCATATCGTATCGGAAACGATAAAAGGAAAATTTACATTATTAGCAATCAGCTTTTTTGGGAGGGAGTGGAGCTGGAGCAGGGGCTGCATAGGTGGAGCAGGGTACAGGACGGAGCTGCAGGTGGCTCATCCAGGGAAGTGGGGATTGACTTCTGCTGCTGTGCAAACCGCTGGGGGAGGCATGTACGTACCCCCCCCCACTCCGGATCTGTGCACAGGGCAAGGGTGGGCTGTGTTTTCAGGGCTGGGGCTGTTCTCGCGGGGGGGGGCACAGCATATTTTGGGGCAGCTATTGTCTGTCCGTCCCCCCCCCCACCCCGCTCAGCACTGCCACCACTGCCCACCTTACCCCACCTGACCCAAACACAGCCCTGGCCCTTGCCGGGAAGAGGCTGGCATAGCCCTTGGCCCCAAACCTGCAGTGGACAGCCCATCCTTGCCCCATGCACAAATCCTGGGGGCATATGCCTCCCCTGGGACACATGCAGCAGTGGGAGCTGCCAACCTCTTTCCCATTCCATACCCTGGACAAGCTGCCTGCAGCTCCCTCCCGTGCTCCACCCTGGGTGGGCAGTGCCTGCCCCAGCCTCACTCCACCCCTCACGGCTGTTTTTTAGCTCTTTTCAAAATGATTCACCCATGGAGATCAGTCTTCAGCTGCAACTAGGGTTTCAGCTTCTGCTTAATCAGGAAAGGGAGGTTAAGTGAGCCGAATATTTAGGATCTGTCCCCGTAGTATGCAGCCATAATGCTGGAAAAATTGTTTCTTCTTCATGTTGCCTTCTCAAAAACATTATTTGGGGAGGTAACGTGTATTGTAGGTGTTTTTATGGTCATGCCCGGGCTAATGCAAAATGTTATTTTTTCTATCCATGTTGTAGATTGCCAATGAAGTAATCGGAGAAATGAATCTGAAACCTGAAGAGGTCTTTCTTGCTCAGGGAACCCTAAGACCTGATCTTATTGAAAGTGCTTCCCTTGTTGCAAGTGGTAAAGCTGAAGTTATTAAAACTCACCACAATGATACAGAACTGATCAGAAAACTGAGAGAAGAGGTAAATAAAATGAGAACACGAGATTTATTTCTGGTATGACACAAATATGAAATTGCAGGTGCCAAAGCAATGGTACTACTTATGTTTTAGCAATACAAGTGGTTCCATAATAAGAACAGAAGACTGATAAGGACCTCCTGGGTAATCATATCCAGTCTTTTCTGCTGAAATGTTTGAATTCGATCCAGTGCGGTGGGAAATACAGGTGCTATTGTAATGCGTATCTGACTGTAACTATTACTGTTCATCTTCCTATTTTTCTGGTTCTCGAAGTAATATGTTTGCTTGAATACAAGATGAGTTCTGCCCCAATTGGTATGGGGGGAAGCCCCTCCTCTTATAACCGCATACAAGGAAATTTCACTAAATAGATTGTCTCTCATTAAATTGCTGCCAAAAGCAACATGTGCTCAGCAATGGAAACCAACTATGAAGTTGATTAAATGCAGCCAACCCTAGGCATGACTGTAAAACACATGGCCCACATTGGGCAAACATGCCTACCTCAAAAATAGGTTAATATATAGGGACCTACTTAATTCACAGTTTAGTAGATTTCATGGAAACTCTGAAATCTGCAAAATCAACAACAAAAAATAAAATGCTGGTCCTTGCTGCCAGGAGTAGAAGGTGCTGGGTGGTGGGTGGCATGAAAGGGCAGCAGACAAAATGGAGGCTACCCCCTCTTCCCACCACCGGGACACTTCTGTCAGTCAGCATCGAGAGGCAGGGCGGCATGATAGGCAAGCAGCAGTCAGGATGGCAGCCGCCCCCTAGTCCTTCCTCCCCTGCCAGGACCTCTCTACCAATCATTTCCAAGGGGTAGGGCCACATCAACAAGCATTCAGCAGTCAAGATGGTGGCAGCTTCCTCATTTCCGCGCCCCCCGCCCCTAGCCTCTCTGCCAATCGGTGCTGAGGTGCAGGGCCTCTTGGAAATGCCCGTGAAATCAGCCCTGTGCCCCATGAATGGGCTGCAAAAAAAACTCTCGCCGGTAGGTACCTATGGTAGTACCCCTTACTGCCAGCTGTTTTTCAAGTCATGGTGAACCACAATATTGCGTACGGTTCACCCAGAATATCTCTGTCTGGCACGAATGATTAATGTGGCCTTGCCCTCCACAAGAAAAAGCCAGACCAGTTTGCCCTGTGCTTCATTTGCATAGAAATTTTTGGAACATCCCAGGATTTGTGACTAGAACACCCAGTTCCAGGTATGAGTGGGGGCTAATTAAAACATGGATCCTTTGTGGAGGCTGTCTGGAGTTAAACGCATGCTAAACCAGTGATGGACAAAATACGGCCTGCTGGTCAGATCTGGCCTGTCAACAGATTTGATCTATCCCATGGGTGGATGGCTGCTAACTCATTGGATCTGGCCTGCGGGTACCTTGCAGTTCCAGCTGCTGCTTGGTGCTGGGCAGGCAGGACTACTTCCGCTCAGCAGCATCAGGTATCGGCTGTGGACCTGGGTGGGGCTTCTGGCGCAACAGGCAGGTTTAGGAGCCCCGATGCAGAACCTGCCCACGACGTCCACAGCTGACCCACTGCCCTCCTGCCGCAGTGGAAGCTTCTGCCTAGAGCCCTGATCAGCAACCTGCTGGTGGTGTCAGCTGTGGACCTTTCTATCTTTTCTCTGGACCCAGGCAGGAGCTGCTCCTGCATCAAGCAGGTGGCAACATCTCTACAAGGAGGTGAAGGGAAGGAGAGGGAGAGACCCAAAGAAAAGCCAGCAGGTCAAGGCACTTAAGGGAGCCCACCCTGCCCCAGCCCTGGCAAAATCTGTGAGCAAGGAAGGAGCCCCCCAGGGGGCACTTGCTTGCCTGTACACAAATGCCAGGAGCTTGGGGAATAAGCAGGAGGAACTCATCCTCCTGCTCAATGCAAATAATTATGATGTCATAGGGATAATGGGGACCTGGTGGGACTCCACCCATGACTGGACCACGGGTATAGATGGCTGTACCCTGTACAGGAGGGATCGTGTAGAGAAAAGGGGCGGGGGGGTAGCTCTCTATGTTAAGGAAAGCTACATGTCCCTGCAAGAGGGAGCACAACGGTGGGAGTCTACTACAAGAGCTTGACCAGGAGTTCACTTGGGAACTGGCTGAGGCTGCATGCTCCAGGACCATGGTTATCATGGGTGACTTCAGTTCCCTGGACATCTCGGGGGAGGATTGCTCAGCAAAATCTGAGCAGTCGCAAAGCTTCCTCTCGTACGTGGATGACCTCTACCTGACTCAAGAAGTCTATGGGCCAACGAGAGGCAAAGCGCTGCTCGACCTGGTGCTGGCTACTGGGAATGACCTAGTCGGCGACCTAGTGATTGATGGGAAGCTGGGTGACAATGACCACGAGCTGATCACCTTCACCATCCGCCAAAAAGCTGGGAAGTCAGTCAGCGACGCGGAAGTCCTTGACTTCAGGAAAGCCGACTTTGACAAGCTCAGGAGGCTTGTCAGTGAGGCCCTAAGGGACCATGACCACGGGGACAGGGGAGTTCAAGAAGAGTGGTTGCTCCTCAAGGGATAAGCTTCTGTTTATAGCAGGAGTGTAAATATAGGGTTAACGGTTAATTCATTTAATGATGAATGTGACACCACTGTGTTATCCTGTAAGAACGTGAATAGAGATTTGCAGCAGACAACATGCTGTGAGCCCAAAAGAATAGGAAACTACTGCCTGCTTTTTTTAAAACTATTGCAAAATGTGGACACAATACTTGGACATAATAGACTGTGTCTGACAACATTTGTACAGTATGTAGCGGAGTGAGCCCCACTCAGCTTCCTATAGTTATCCATATATAGTGACTAAAATTGCAGACACTGAATTAACTCTGAATAACATATGAGCTGGAGTGACAGCCTTCATGTGGTTCTAGAAGGATGAGAATAAGATAGATGGCTGTTTGTGTAGATGTACTAAACTGCAAATCCAGGGGTCCATAGAGTATGGAAAATATGCCAAAAGCTGGGTTGTCCCTTCCATCCCACAGACCCCATTGATTTCCTGCAGGGCAGGAATCCCCCCTTGCAGAGCAGCTTGCAAGATCAGGGTAAATCCATTTCTAGTAACAGACTTTCTCACGCACCCTACCCACTACATTCACGTTTCTCCACTTAGCCCACCTTGGCATCCTTCTGAACCCTGTTATTTTTCAAAACTATTTGGAGAATAGAGAGTGAGTTCTGAATGCCAGCAAGCAACTCTGCCTCTACTGAACCAAGCGGAGAAAGCAGTTGCACTTGAATTTCCCAATTGCCAATTCTCCTTTTTCCTTTCTAACACCAGAATGGAAAGAGCTTTTAGCAAAACTCTCTCTCTAACTTTAGCGGCTGCTCCAGTACCATATAAGGAGACGGGCCATTTCCAAGATCCAAAATATTGAGGGTTTCAGGAGGTTGAGAAAATGGCGAGTTCATATTTATACAGAAACAAGTGGTATGTCAATCCAAATCACAGAACCCGTGCAAAATGCACTCTCTGACAGGAACGCCGCTAAGCAGCGGCGTTCAGCGCCTCGTTTTTAGGCAATCGTCAGGTAAAGCTCCATCTAGAATAGATTGAACTAAAGCAAGATGACAGGAACTGGGAACCCCCAAATCCGAAAGAAATAGCTTTAGGGATGAAAAAGGAGAGTGTGTAAATAGCAAAAGTAGAGGTACCACATTTTGGAGCCAATTGCTTTAGAGAATAAGTGTGTTTTTAAAAACGGATTAAAATAGATTTCTGCAATGGAGGAGCAGGGAGTGCACAAACATTTCATAGATGCTTCTCAAGCAAATCCCGGGACGTCATTCTCCCCTTGTACTCGGCCTTAGTGAGACTGCAGCTGGAGTACTGCATCCAGTTTTGGGCTCCACAATTCAAAAAGGATGTGGAGAAGCTTGAGAGAGTCCAGAGAAGAGCCACACGCATGATCAGAGGTCAGGGAAGCAGACCCTACGATGACAGGCTGAGAGCCCTGGGGCTCTTTAGCCTGGAAAAGCGCAGGCTCAGGGGTGATCTGATGGCCACCTACAAGTTTATCAGGGGTGACCACCAGCATCTGGGGGAACGTTTGTTCACCAGAGCGCCCCAAGGGATGACGAGGTCAAATGGTCACAAACTACTTCAAGATCGTTTCAGGCTGGACATAAGGAAGAACTTCTTTACTGTCCGAGCCCCCAAGGTCTGGAACAGCCTGCCACCGGAGGTGGTTCAAGCGCCTTCATTGAACACCTTCAAGATGAAACTGGATGCTTATCTTGCTGGGATCGACTTCCTGCCCTTTGGGCAGGGAGCTGGACTCGATGATCTTCCGAGGTCCCTTCCAGCCCTAATGTCTATGAAATCTATGAAAAGAGGAGAGAGAGAGAGAGATGGCTATGGCTCTTGACAGTTCCCCAAAAGTCATTAAGAGGCCCTCCAGCTGAAATAATTGCCCACCCCTGTACTAGGCAGTACTGAATTGTGGGGTCACCATGGCTTGAAACTTTGCTGACTCTGGGGCCCGGCCCAATAAACAATGTGGTAAATTATGAGTCTTTGGCTTTAGACTAACATCTTGCATAGCTTGTACTCTATATAAGTAGGTTCCAAAGTGCTGCTCAAAGTATGTTTTTGGAGTGACTGTGCTAAAACTTGCAGCAGTTTTAAAAAAAAAAACACAAAAAACTCTGAATAAACTAAGTGCATGAGTACTATATATGCAATTTGCTACAGCCATGTTTAATTTTAAAGTTCTTGTTTTGGAATTTTTCTCACTTCCATGTGCTCGGGGAGGGCAGATTCTGATGAGAGGAGGAAGGGGTTGCCAGGGGAAAAAGTTGGGTGCGAAGCATAGAGCAAAAGGGTACCTGACACCCCACCTCCCATTTTATTTTCCCTGCTGTTACAGTGGGAAGGGGACAAATTCAGGGCAAACCTCCAATAATTAGGGGGCTATCAGGTACTGGGCCACCCTAACACTGGAGGCAGAGCATCAAGTTCTGGCTTTACTCCTCCCTCATACTGGACTAACTGTAGAAGTAAATCCACAATAGGCAGGCCATCAATCTCTCCTTTCTTTTCATATCTGATTAGCTGGTGCCAGACCTCCGCTCTACAGGGTGCTGGCTTTCTTTTTTTTTCTCCCTGAAAATGGCCCCTCCCCCTCAACGCTGCCCAGTGCTTCGTGCAGCAGCTGTGTGGAGCCCACGCTGGCTGCCCTGCACTGTCACTGCCACCTCCAGGCTGCCCTGCAGGGCAGCAGGGGCAGCACAGAGGGAGTCGCAGGGCAGCCTAGTGGGCTCTGCGTGGCTCTTGCAGGAAGTGCTTGCTGGTCAGCGCTGAAGGGGAGGGGCCACTTTCCCACCCTGCTGTTGCTGCTGTTGCTGCAGCTGTTCAGCACAAGCAGGCAAGTCTGCATTTGCGGGGTGGGGAGGGGAGAGCTGCGTGCAGGTCCCTGCCCGTACCACGGGGCTGGGGCCAGCAGCTGCCAATGCCTGGGCAGGGCTGCCAATTCTCCTGGTATCACTTGTGATTCTCCATGACACCCCCAACTTAGCTTCTCTCATCTTCTGGAGGCATTGACTGTGATCAGACTCAGTTAATTGGGAATCTTCCAAAACTACTTGCAAAGCACCTTGTGCATCCTGTGCTTTCTGTTCTTGCAATGCTGTTTCTTTATCTGCTTCCTCCTTTTGTTCTTATAAAGTTTCCACTTGTTTTTCTAACTTTGTCATTTCTACTGAGTCCCTTATGCATTCATTTGTCCTTGAGATGGCTACTTCTTGCCACAGTTTCTCCTCTACCTTTGCATTCTGTTACTCCTTTTGCTGTACTTCTTGGCTAGGGACAGACCTTCAAAAACCCAGGGCCTGAACTGATTCAACCTTTGCTGGTTAGTCTAACCTGCCTAAGTTGAACCAGTTTGTAACAGCGTGGACATTCCCTCTGCACTGAGAAATGTTGGCACATGCCTGCAGTTGCTCAGGCCAGGAGCCCGGGGCGGGTGCTAGGGCGTGCCCTCATGTGCAGGAAAGCTGTGCTGGGGGTGGGGGGAGGGTGGCTAGTTCAGGATGAACTGACCGCCCTCAGGAAGACTTCAGGAAGGCCTTAGATACGGTATCCCACCCCATACTGGTGAACAAGTTAAGAGGCTGTGACTTGGATAACTACACAGTCCGGTGGGTGGCGAATTGGCTGGAGGGTCGCACCCAGAGAGTCGTAGTGGATGGGTCGGCTTCGACCTGGAAGGGTGTGGGCAGTGGGGTCCCACAGGGCTCGGTCCTTGGACCGATACTCTTTAATGTCTTCATCAGCGACTTGGACGAGGGAGTGAAATGTACTCTGTCCAAGTTTGCAGATGACACAAAGCTATGGGGAGAAGTGGACATGCCGGAGGGCAGGGAACAGCTGCAAGCAGACCTGGACAGGTTGGACAAGTGGCCAGAAAACAACAGAATGCAATTCAACAAGGAGAAATGCAAAGTGCTGCACCTAGGGAGGAAAAATGCCCAGCACACCTACAGCCTAGGAAATGACCTGCTGGGTGGCACGGAAGTGGAAAGGGATCTTGGAGTCCTAGCAGAGAGAGAGGGGCTTAATTCCTCCCTCCCTGCCCCACTGGCAGGGACCTGAGCCAGGTCTGCCGGGTGCTCTCCTTTCACTGCTGCAGCAGCAGCGGGCCACCATGGTCCCCGAGGCATAGTGGGTAGGGAGGGGTGGTTATTCTCCCTTCTACCCCTGGGTGACTGCAGCTGCCATCACTGCTCGCCCCCTTCTTGGGGCAAGTGGCAGAATAAGCCCCCTCTGTCAGGTCCCAGAGGGAGGGGGAATAACCCCTGTCCCTGCTGGCCGGCATCTGGCAGCATCTGGCTGCTCCCTTGCCTAGTCTCTGCTGTGGCGAGGGCGCAGGGCCCTTGATGGGAAGAGCAGCTCCTATCGCCCAACTCTGGCAGGGGTTCCTGCCCCCATCAAGGGCCCTGCCCCCTTGCCACTGGAGTGGCTGGGTGGGAGCATGGCCAGATGCTGGTTGGCAGGACCCCGTGTGGTGGTGGTGGGGTTATTTCCCCCACCATCCAGCATTAGGGGCTTATTCCGCTGCTTGTCCCAAGCAGGGAGTGAGTGGTGGCAGTGGTTGGGCCAGGTAAACTTGGGAGCAGTGAGGGTAGAGGGGAGAATAACGCCCCCTCTCTTCCCCTTCTGCCTCAGGAGCCATGGTGGCCTGCAGCTGCAAGTGGGGAGTGCCCGGCAGCCCTGGCTCAGGTCCCTGCCAGTGAGACAGGAACAGGGGAATTAAACTCCTCTCTGGCCAGATTCCAGGCCCTGTCTGTCCCTGCTCCTGCTGGGGTGCAGAGGGGCAGGGCCAGCCCTACTGGGCTGGAGCAGAGAGCCCAGCCCAGAGAACGTGTCAGGATGCTGGGGGACTCTGGTTTTAAGTTAAACCAGGAAGGGGTCTGGGACAGATGTTGGATAAACCGGGTTGAGCCAAATCAGTTAAGTCTGATACTGAACTCAACCAAGTTTCTCAAACCAGTTTCAACCATTTTGAAACTGGTTTATGTGCACTTAATGTCTGTTCTGTACTGGTTTAAACCAGTTTCTGATCACTTAAACCCATTTATGTGTAATGTCTGTCCCTAACCCTTTAGTTAAAGCCCAGACGCCAGCCTCTCGCACCCTGGAGGACACCTCTCTGCTTTTGCCTTTTTATCTGCCCGGGTTTACATCTGGAGACTACCCAAGAGGATCTATGGTTATACAACTTCGCAAATGTGTCTGGTCCACAGAATATATCCTTATCCTAGAAACTTGAAGTGGTTCTGTCTATCACCTAGTTCTCTAATGCTGACAGCTCTTTTCTCACTGTCTGCCATTGAGCTCACTAATCCAAAGGAGAATCCCTAGGTTGCCCTGAGCCTAACTCGGTTTGAGCATCCTACCCCACAAAACAAGTTGCAACCCTTTTCTGCGGTTCCCTTAAAGCTTTGAAACTGGTTTCACACTCGTGCCCACCTAGGGGCACCAATTTGTTACTCTAAATTTTAACTGGGGTTGAAAGTGGCGAGACTGACCACTCTCAACTCCAGTCACAACTCAAAAACTTAATTAGTATACATAATAGCAAAGACTTTTTTGTATTTAATAAATTCAATGCTTATGTAGCTTTGGATTCAAGGGGAAACCAGGTCCACTGGCCAGGCTTCTCTGTTCCCTTGGAGACTCTTGCTAATATTGGTTTCCCCTTTTTTTGGCGAACTTTGGAGAAGTCCAGAGTTGCATAGTTTAACCATGCTTTGGGGCTATGCCAGTCCTTTTTTCCAATTTCTTATGTTAATGCGCCTTATTAATCGGTGTCTACAGTGACTGCTTAACCTTCCTCATTGCTACCTAAGTCAAACTTAGGTCAGGTTGTAACATGACACTACCTGTTACCCATAACTCATACTACACAGGCCTATGATGCATGTATGACCTACACTTGTCTACTAGGTTCACTTCTTCCTTACTCGGGCTCAGTTTCAGCCAACTTCTGTAGATTATGATCATCTAGATACCACTAGAAAATAGCTAAATGCCTCATTCAAAGAAGAAAGCCCCTCTCCTGCATTCAGATGTTCAATATCCAACCAATGCTGGAGCTCCCCAACCTGGGTATGTCTGTCCCTGCCTGCTGTTAAACCATTTTTTTTTTAATTTGCCCAGAAAGTTAGCCAAAGGCCAACTACAAGCTCATCTAATTTGATGTTTAATATCTTGTCCTGACCTAAATATATATTGTTCAAGGCCTTTGACCTAAAACTGCTGTAGTAGTATGATCTCCTGAAATCAGGTGACAGAGCCAAACACTCATTCTCATGTTTCTAACTCTTTTCTATAGTATTAATCATGGACTCTGTCTTGCTTGAGAGTTCTGGAACAATGCGCTAAAATGGTTTTAATCCTTTCTGGAGGGACTTGCCCAATAAGTAGTAATGGGAAACTGCTCTGCCACTATAAACCCATTCACCTGTAAAACTCTACAAGGATTAATTCTCTCTAGTCCATTTTGGCACCTGTGTGAAGCTACTAGGTGAACTGGTCAAATGACATGGATTTAAATGCCACTAATTTGCAGATGATATTGCTTTAACTCATTTTCATCACATAGAACCATGCTGCTATAAAAAAAAAAAAAAAAAAAAGGCCCAATACCTGAATTTGTTTAATTAAAGCAGCTGACTGAAGCTGAACCTAAATAAGACTGAAGTTAGGATGGTGGTAGGCAGAAGAAAAATGAGTTTACAACCACAGTGTAGTCACTTTGGTTGAAACCAGTTAAAATTGATCAGTTCTTTCCATTGCCTCCTGGGTTTCTCACTAGAACAAAGTCTTCACATAGACGTTACCTGCAAGTAATACTTTCTACCATTAGCAGTTGGCTAGGAGATTGGCTCTTCTTGGTGAATGAGAACTTGGTCTTGGGTATTTGTTACATCTTGGTTGGACTGTAGGAATGCAGTATGCCTGGTCTTGAGGTCTTCACCACCCCGTGTGTTGGCAAATTCAAGATCTTGGTCCAAATCTACAAGGTAATTAACCAACTTGGGCCTAGGATAACTAGCACATTTTTTCTTTCCTTTTTAAAATGTATTTTTCTTTATTACATATCTTTCTTAAAGGTTCATTCTTATGTACTTCTGCTTCCATTATTCATGCCAGCAGTCCATTTTTCACCACGTAAATTTGACTAAAGTACGTTTTGTCAAAAAATATTGGGAGTTGCAGTGTTTTCAGTAATTTAGAAAGTAGAAACTTAAATATAAATTTATTTTCTTGTTTTCTGTGTAGGGTAAAGTGATAGAACCACTGAAAGACTTCCACAAGGATGAAGTGAGAGTGCTAGGGAGAGAACTTGGTCTTCCCGAAGAGCTGGTCTCAAGGCATCCATTCCCAGGTATGGGAGCTAGTTAAAGGTATCTGTTGAAAGTCAAGAATTATATCCAGCAGTAGTATTCTCATGCCAAAGGTATTTAATTTTCAGAATAAATTTTATATTGGCATTTGGATTCTTGTCTACAATATAGAAACAGATTGGTTGCATCTACCATGGCTTTATACCTAAGCAGCAGCTTTTCTGGATATGAAAAATTTCCCAGAAGAGACCAAGTTTACTATTTATAGTGAGAAAAAAAAAAATTTGTTTTCCTGTATATAGTAATTATTTTTCTTTCAACTTGGTAAGCCAAAAACTGCATTAACACTGTTTGTACTTTCCAGTATTCCAAGCTAGATACACTGGTGTATGTTGTCTTTTTTTTCCTTCCCAGGGGCAGTAGTTCTTTTTGTAGAAATAAATTACTATAAAAGATAGCAACAGTTCATGTCAAGATATTAAAAGCAAGTTTATATAGTATAAAAAGTAAAAGAGCCTTTAAAAGTAATTTCATTATTTTAAAAATATGTAAAGAAATAGGTAGTGTTACTGTTACTTTTGCATTAGTAGTTAGTAACTAGTAAGACTAGTCTGGATTGTGAATTAGTTTAGGAGTTACTGCTGCTGTTGAACTACAAGAGGGGTTTTTAAAACACATCAAACCAAGTTAGTCAATTTTGTGCTAAATGATGATAAGGTCATACAACTTTGCATTCAGTAGTTTGAACAAAGTAATTGCATCATTTCTCAAATTCCAGCTCCTTCATATAAGATATATATAACACAAGGTGGCGGGTGTCTGTTTGTATCCCTTTTTCTTGCTTGGTGTCCACTTCAGCATTACTAACTCTGCCTGATTCAACCACCCAATTTCAGACACATGTAAATGATATATGAATATAACAAAAGTTAGATTAGTCTTGCTTCATAATAAACTTGGTATATATTTTGATTAAAAATGTTGCCAAGCCAACTAACTTGAACATACAGTAGTAAAGTGAATACATTATATTTACTGATATAACAGTCTCTTCAGATTTTCTTCTGGAACAATTTTTAATTACATTTTATTTGTGCTTTACAGTTTAGTATGTTTGCTTTCTTTTGCAGGTCCTGGCCTAGCCATCAGAGTAATATGTGCTGAAGAACCTTATATTTGCAAAGACTTTCCTGAAACTAACAATATTTTGAAAATAGTAGCAGACTTTTCTGCCAGTGTTAAAAAGGTAATAAAATATGGTACCCAATAAGAATGTAAAAGCAACATGCAAACTAATGCCTTAGAAAATTACAGTGATGTTTAACCACTATAAGTAGTACTTGTTTACTTTTGATAAATGTTTTTTCCTAATTTGTATGAATTTGAATAGTTTTTGTGTAGTTAGAATTTTTAGCGCCCTAACAATTATTTAAACAATAAATAGCTTTTTGGGGAAGATAAAGTTGATGGAGTATTACTTCACAGACAGCAGAGTGTTTTAGATTAGGTTTGTCGATTAAACAAACCTAATCTAAAAATCGCTTGCTGACAACATGTTTGAAGATGTTTCTGGTGATGTAATTATTATAAAAAAAAAAAAAAAAAAAAAAAAAAAAGAAGCTGTTGTTGGTTCTTAAGGTTGTAGTCTTCTACATTTGCTTGACTGTGGTCAGCAAACACCTAGGTCACCATGTGAGAAATAAAGGTCTGATCTATTTGTCAGCTGTCATAGGCAAGAATTTGGCATGCTAGACTAAATAAGCAATATATAATTTCCTTCTGTTTGCAGCCATGACAATAATTACCTCGGCTGCACCTTCATTGTGGTTGAAAAACCTTAAATTGGCTGCTGGTGTTTGCTGTTTCTTCTAGATGGAATGCATCAGTTTAACTTTGCAGCCAAGCCTGTGACTGATTGCTGGAATGTTCTGCATCTGGGAAGAAATAGCACAAACGTTGTGTAGTGAGGAAAAGTTTTAAAGAGCAAACAGAAAGGAAAATAACTTAATCTAGCACTTTGAAAGACTGCAATTAAAAACCTACTGCTTGACTATCAGTCAAGTTACCAATACAGGGGCTAATAGAGTATACTGTGGATAGCATTCCAGTACATAAAAGCTGCCATAACTGTAAAATAAACTTAAATATTTTGGCCTCCTAAAAGGTTTTACATAAACTGTATTTGAATGAATCATTTTACAGATCTTACATACTTATTTTTCTGCTTCACTGCATAGCCACATACTCTGTTACAAAGGGTCAAAGCATGCACAACTGAAGAGGACCAGGAAAAACTGATGCAGATTACAAGCCTACATTCACTAAATGCCTTTTTGCTGCCAATCAAAACTGTGGGAGTGCAGGTTAGTGGAGTGGTTCTATGATGTTTTGAAAAGTGCTTATTTGTAGACTGAAAGCTGCAGCATGGCACAAGAAATAAATGCTGTTAAAGTAAAAATAAAAAAAAATGGCATGTCTGCATATCCCAGAACAGAAGGGTTAATGGAATTCCTTGGTGGTATCAGTTTTATTTTTAAATTCTACTAGTCTGCAAACATTTAGACATCTGGATAGTCAATCAAGTAAGATCTGGGCATCCTGTTTGAGGATCTAGGATTATCTGAAGTCCTTAAATTAAATAACTACACCCTGGGGAATTATGCAATGATGTGTCCATGCAATTTTGTGCACAAGACATGATTGCGCATAATTGCATAATTTTGTGTAATTTAACCCCAGCAGGCTCTGTGCCTCCACCTCTGCAGGGCTCCTGGCACTCTAGCTGGGAGCCCCACGTGGAGGCACCAAGTGTGGTGGCACAAGAGGGAGCAGCTGGTAAGTGGGGAGGGGAGCTCCTTCCTGCAAGTGTGTGTGGAGGGTGTGGGGATGTGGGCCATGTGCCATGGGGCAGTGTCAGCCAGCTCTGTGCCTCCACATGGGGCTTCTAGCACTCCAGCAGGAACACACACGTGGAGGCATGGAATCACGTGCTATCAGGCCAGGCGGGCTCCATGCCTCCATATGCGGCTTCCTGCTGGAGTGCTAGAAGCCCCACATGGAGGCGTAGAGCCAGTGCAGCATGATGGTCTGGGGCCCCTGCCTGCAGTGCCAAAAGCCCCACATGCTGGCATGGAGCCAGCCTGGTCTGGTTCAAAGGCATGCACCAGAGAGCCAGGCCAACTCTGCTGCAACGTGCAGCCCCTGGGACTAAGGCAGAGCTTCATGCCACCAGGTGCTATGCCTGCTGTGGCCATGGGGGGCTGCCACCTGCTCTTGAGCTGCTGGTGGCAGGGACTGCATCTTGGGAGGGATGGGGGGAGAAGCATGTGGAAGGGGGGACCACAACTCCCACTGCCTCACATCCACCCACAGCCCCATACGCTCCCCTATACCCATCCTCCAACCATACAGAGTACCTAAAGAAATATTTCTGAAGAAGGTTCAAATAGTCCTATATTTAGTTTAATTTGTAAAAGTAATTACTTTTGCATAACGTTTGAATTTTTCTTTGCATAATTTTGAATTTTTCTAATTCCCTGGGGTGTGAATAACAGGAGTCATATTTTGTGCCACAAGATTCAGATTTGTTATTTGAAAGGGATCATTTGATCTAACAGTTGAGCCAAACCATTTATTAGCTCATTTTTGGTTAAAAACAAAGAACAAAACTAAGCATATTCAAAGAACTTAAGCTTAAAACTTAGATGCATTGCTTTTAAACAGTGTAAAATTGAAAACTCCAGAACATAACTATCACTGACAGGAAACTGCATGAACAGTTGTGACTGGTGAACTACCAGTATCTGATTGTATCCATTCTTAATAGTTCTGAGATGAGGTGTAGTTTCTTGTTTAACCTAAATAAGTGTCATTTTAAATTTGCATTAATATAGCACTTTTAGATATTATTTTAAGTGGCATTTAAAGGCCAATAAGGGGTGTATGTTCTTACATTTTTAGATTTTGTTGTTAATAACTTCGAGTGGCCGAGCAACGCAGCATAACTAAATCACAGAATCTTAGAAAATGAGGGTTGGAAGGGACCTCTGGAGGTCATCTAGTCCAACCCCCTGCTCAAGGCAGGGCCATCCCCAACTAGATCATCGCAGCCAGTTTTTTGTCTAGCTGGGTCTTAAAAACCTCCAGGGATGGAGATTGTACCACCTCTCTGGGTAACCTGTTCCAGTGTTTTACTACCCATCTAGTGAGAAAAATCTTCCTAATATCTAACGTAAACTTCCCTTAAGGCAACTTGAGACCATTGCTCCTTGTTCTGTCACCTCTCACCACAGAGAACAGTTTAGCTCCATCCTCTTTTTGAACCCCCCTTCAGGTAGTTGAAAGCTGCTAATAAATCCCCCCTCAGTCTTCTGCAGGCTAAATAAACCCAGTTCCCTGAGCCTCTCCTCATAAGTATATCCTGGTTTTCCCTGATTAAAAAAAAATCGCATATGCTGTTAAAAAATCTCAAACCCCCTAAAATACCTGGTTAAAATTAACGGCCCCCCACAACCTCCTGGCCCTGCTCATGCCTCTTGCTCCCCCCCTGCAGGCCTGTCAGAGGGGGCCCCTGGGTCCACAGCCCCCTGACCCTGCTCCCCTCTGCTGCCTGCTGTGGCCTCAAAGCAGCAGCACTCACAGGGGGCACATTGCCAGGGGGAAGGCGGGGGCTCGCAGTAGCGAGGAGATCTCTGTGCCCAGCTGTTCCCTGCTGTGCCGGGTCATGCCCACCAGGCTGCAGAGGCCCCCGGGGAGGGAAGGAGGGCAGGAGCCCAAGCCTACAGCTTGCACCTGCTGATGCACAGATCTGGGGTGGCACAGGCCTTTCCTGTGCCCTGGGAAGCCCTCTCCCTTCCCTGGAAGAGCCACCCACAGCCCTGTCCTGCTCCCTGCTGGGGCCCTGCAGCTGTGTATTGTGGCCCCAGGCCTTAAGCACCACCCGGCTAGGCAGCAGCACCAACCCTGCCCAGCTCCCTTCCTACAGGGCCCTCAATCCCCCTTCCACCCTGCATCACCCTCCACTTACCTGCTGGAGCTGCTCTGCAGGCTGCCTGGGACCATGTGCATATCCATGCAGTGGTGCCCCCTGTCTCACCACCCTCCTCTTGCTCCCTCCCAGCTCCCTGCAGGTTGGAACTCAGCCAGCCTGCAGGGAGCTCACTGCAAAACTGCAAAATCTGTGGGTTTCTCTGGTAAAATGAGAAATCTGTATTTGCCTCTGGTAAAAAAGCAAAATCCGTGGTTTACTCTGTTTTTCCATCGGAAATGGAAAACCTGGATCCCTGCTCAAAAGTCATGTGCCCCAGCCATTTTCATTGCCCTCTGCTGGATTCTCTCTTCAATTTGTCCACATCTTTTCTAAAGTAGGGGGCCCAAAACTGAACACAGGTACTCCAGCATCACCAGTGCTGAATAGAGGGGGATAATCGCTTCCCTTGATCTGTTGGCAACACTCCTACTAATGCAGCCCAGAATGCTGTTAGCCTTCTTCACAACAAGGATACACTTTTGGTTTATAAATGCCTCTCTATTCTTTGATTTGTTTTTACTGTTAAATTATTGTTTAGAAAGATTTTAATGAATGTTATTGGTAGAAGGAGGCGTGTGAGCCTGATGTTCTGTAGTTTGACTGTTTGTATTCAGCAAACTTGACCAGTTACTAAATTATGACTTTGGAATATTTGCAGTGGTTACATTTTTAAGACGTTTGTTTTTTTTAGTATCAACAAATTATTTTGAATTTTGAAAAATGAAAATGTTACGTATCTAACTTTTAAATGGACAACAACCTTAAAAGATGAGGCTGAAATGCCCTTCTTTAAGTTTGCTGAATCTGATTATTTAAAATGGCTCTTCTACAGCCCTTCTGATATCCAGGTTATTAAAAATAGCGCTTTGTAGATCCAGGATCATATTCTGTCTTAAGCTGCATGTATGCTGTCATGTTGACTTCAGCAGTATCCAGCTGTCAGTTGGACATTGGCTAAAATTTAGGCCTCTGTTTTACAAGCTTACACTAAACTTTCAGTTGTTCAATTTTATTACCTTCTAGGGTGACTGCCGCTCATACAGTTATGTATGTGGGATCTCCAGTAAGGATGCTCCACACTGGGAATCTCTCATGTTCCTCGCCAGGCTCATACCACGCATGTGCCACAACATAAATAGGTATATAATCCTAATTCAGTCTCTCATTGACATTTTTTGCAATCTGTTTACTATTTTTTTTGTGTAAAAAGGTAAAAAATTAGACTAAACTTTTAGCAGCTGAGAACTGAAAATACAAAGCATAATTTTCTTTTAAATGTAATTGCACTGTATTTTTAATATATACATAACTTTATACATCTTTGAATAGCTAAATTCATCAGTAAGCCAATCTGTCCTTCCTCCTCCTCTCCCCTCATTCCTCCTATCTGTTATGAAAGCTTGTATAATTTAATCCAAGATCTCATCCTTCTGGACGGTCTCCTGTCTTGCACAGTATCCCAAAGGAACCATAGATACATTGGTTTGGGATTTAGAAAGGCCATGTCGGCTTAATAAGAGCATTGTGGGAAAAGTGGTAGAACTCATTTATTTTAATGGGAATAGTGAGGGGCCAGTCCTACATATTAATCTCACCTATTGGAAAACGTCTGTTAAGCATAGAAATGTTGCTAGCCTTTTGGATGTTTGAAGCCATTTCATTGTACGTTGTGAAACTATTGAATTCCCTCTACGTATTATTTTAGCAGAAAGTTCTAGGGGCGTATTTTTTATGAAAATCTGTAGAAGGGAACATAGCAGTTCTTGCTGTTGAAGCTAATTGTTGACAGTTTGACTTGAAACAAATGTTTTTGGGTTCCCTAGGCTATACAATATAGGAGTCGGCATTAACATTTTCTAAGTAAATCCCTCCTGGCTGATGAGGCTTGGTTGCCTGACACTTCATTTTTAAGACTGCTTTCACTTTGTGGTAAAAACTTCACTCGGTTCCCTTGTGAAATATGAAATCTATTGATTTGGTTACACACTATTTTGTCCTGGATACTTTTTTGCTGTTAAGGAAAAGAATCAGGGTTTTCAGTAGTAGACCTGATTTGGGTTAAAAAACCAGCAATGCAGTTTATCTAGAGCAGTGGTTCTCAACCCCTGGGCTGCATGCAGCCCTATCGGCACACTGCTGCTGTATGACCACCTGTTTTTTAAAAAAAAAAAAAAAAAAAAAAGGAAAGATTGCCACCTGCAGTTCATTAGTCAGGAAGAAAAATGTGGAACATGTGGCAGCCACTTCCCTTTCAGGTAAGTCTAGGTGGGGGGAGGGCAGGGATTGAGGCCCCCACAGAGAAGGAATAGAATAGTGCTAGGGGTGTTGCCCAGCCAGGACGGTGCGTGAGGGCCAGCGAAGGAATGCGCTAGGGCAGTTCGGGAACTGGGATGGAGCCACAGAAGGCTCATCTGGGCGGGGATGGGAAGGAGTAGTTCCCTGCTGCTGCATGCACTCCTGGGAAGGGAGGCCTGGGGGCCACATGCCCCCCAGATTTGTGCATGGGGTCAGGGCAGATGCAGGCTGCCCGCTGCAGGTTCAGGGCTCTCTTTGCCCTGGTGTGCTCTTCCTTGTGGCCTCCACAACAAAGCAGGGCAGGGAGGATTGGTGCCCCTGCCCACCTGGCAGTAGTATAACCTGCACCGCCACTGCTGCTGTTTGGGCAGGGGGTGCCTTGCTGTGGCAGTGTGGCCAGCATGGGGCTCCTGGCAGAGGCACCAAGCCTCCCCTCCCACCAGCACTTAACTTTTTATTCCTGCCCATTGGGCTGTGAAGCCCCAGGGGGAGAGCAGCAGAGCGGGGAGCCCTGAGCCTGCTGCAGGAAGCCTGCATCTGCCCCCCCCTCCATGGGCTTTGCTTTGGCCATGCTGCCCGTGGTAGGGTGGAGCTGAGCTTTCCGCTCTACTCTGGCTGCAGCAACCACTACCTCTTGTGGGCAGCAGCTGGGGCTCAGGCGCTGCTTGGAGGATGGAGGGGGCAGGTAGGGGGCTGTAAGCCCTGGCCCTGGCCCTGGTCCCGTAGCTGTGGCAGCTGGGGGCCCCCTCAGCTGTGGGATGTGGCCCACGTAACACATTGAGACCTGAAAGTGTAGCCCACTATGGCAAATAGGTTGATAAGCACTGATCTAGAGGAACACTGTCTTCTTTGCTGTGCAAGTGGAAGGGTATGTAGGGTGACTGCAAGAAAATAAATGCTGGTATCATGGTTAAGACAGTGGGGTCTTACCTTGGAGAACTGGGTTCTGTTCCTGCCTGGCTGAAGAGTTCATGTGAGATGACTGGCAGGTAGGTCACTTAAACCAAACTTCTGAGCGTTTGCTAATTGTTCCTTGCTTTCTGAGTGCTGCAGTGCTTGAGATGCTGTAGTGTGACTTGAAATTCTGGATACTCCCATCTTTAACTGAGGCCTGTTAGAGCTGTGTTTGGAACATCCAAAGTGATTTGAAAAATCTGGATCTAAGGGTCTCAAGTTGAGCAACAAAATTAGTGGGGAAAATTTTTATTTTAATCTGTTTCTGTATCCCCGCTTGAAAAATGGGCATACTGCCACACCTTCACCTCACAGGGATATTGCAGTATTTTAGTAATAAGAGCTATAATGAGGCTTATTGGGCATTTATTCACATACTTTTTTTTTCCTGCGATGCACCAGAGATCATCTGCTTTGGAGCAGACTCAAGTCTGCTCCGCATGCAAACTGTGCTAAACTGCATATAATTGTATAAGCAGCGAAATGCACATCAGTGTGCAGAAAATGGTGGCGGTGCACTTTTGAACTAAAGCACCTCTGAGGGGATTTAGTTCAAAAGCACGCCACCACTATTTTCTCAGCGCTGACTTGCATTTCACCACTTATACAACTGTAGGCATTGCAGCACCAGGTGCTTTTCAAAGCACCCAGCACTGCAGTGCTTGCATGTATAAAAATGCCCATGAGTTTTTTGTCTTGACTAGTGTGCAGTGAAGTGCCACATACAGAGTAATGGGGAGGAGAAAAAATAATTAACTCATTAGGCAGGGCACTGAGAGGCAGCAGATGCTATGAAAAAATGAAACCGTATAATAGTGTCTAACAACACATGCAAGCGGGGGGAGAAAAAAGGCGCATTAGAGGGACCTATGCAAACTTATTTCTGATGCTTCCTAAAATTGTAAGTGTTTTACTTGCACCGTTTAGGGCACTTTTACACATGCTCCAGTGCTTTAATTGGAGCAGTTCTGAGAATCACTCTAAAGCTCCACCATGTCTCATCTTTAACTCATGCTTAAAAATGGTGGCAGGGGTGCTTGAACTAGAGCCTATTTGATGAGTGTTAATTCAGTTGCCAAGCTCCAGCCGGCTTGATTTATCGAGTCTGCTCTGACACACTAGAATTCCAGTGCATTGCAGAAACCTCTGTGCTCAGGTATAGGTGCCCTTAATGTTGTTTTAGCCTAGATGTGAGGGTGTAATATCCTTTTTATAGAGTGCATAGTTGAATACTGTACCTTTAGATGGTGTGCGGTACCCAAAACAAGGTTCTAATCTTTTTCCTTTT
Source organism: Alligator sinensis (assembly GCF_000455745.1). Classification (NCBI taxonomy): domain Eukaryota; kingdom Metazoa; phylum Chordata; order Crocodylia; family Alligatoridae; genus Alligator; species Alligator sinensis. Next base: position 2,126,067 of record NW_005841858.1, read on the forward strand.
ATGTTTATTGGGGCTTTAAAGGGAGATGAGGCAGCTGATGTTTTGAGTAGTACAATGAAATATAGTATTTAGCTTCCTGACCTCTTAAGTTTTTTTTACAGATTTTTTGTTCTGTAACCAAACAAATAGAACTGTACAAATGCATTTTTGCCCATGTTTTGAGCTTTAGACCTATTTTAGTTTTGCCTGGTGGGTGTGGGTATGTGTATGTATGTGTGTGATATATCCAAAAGAGAAAAAAAATCTTTTGGCTGTCTAGGCCAGATAGGTGGCATAGAGCCTGTCTGTAGGCTGCATCATGTTTTCTGCAGGCCTGGTGCCATCCCTGCCTGCCCCCTCCATTTGCTGGGATTGGGTCCTGTGAGGCTGCCGTGCGCCAGGATTGGCAGGATCAAGAGCTAGATCCAGGGCTTCCTGTGTGTTGGTTTGAGAATCTGGCAGTTGGGGAGCAGTACTATTGCTCTCCTGACCCTAAATTTCTGGACCCATGGGGAGCCCCACGGGCCAGATGACACTATGAAATGGGCCTGATCTTGCCCGATGCTTAAAACTGTATGCATGTCTAAACAACATACACTAAAAATGGAGGACAACACCCAAATTGAAATTTGTCACCTGTTCTAAGGAGGAGTTTTTCTCTTACCTTTTGTTCCCGGAGACTTTAGTTATTACAGGCTATCCATAAAACATTCTGTAGTACACAAGTTTCTCTTTTTATATTTATGGAGCTCATCCAATACATGTTTTACTTTTTTAATATGGTACCTACATGGAAGTCAATATTAATAACCAGTTTGAATTATTTAATGTAATATAATCCTCTCAAGATTTTAAATAGCGATGTAGTCATGCATTTGTAGCAGGGCATTATTTTCTCAAACTGTGAGATTACCTCCTTACAGTGTCTTTTGAAGTCTCCTGAAGCAGTGAAAATAAGTTTTAAAATGCTTATTTAATAGCATTATTGGAATGGCAGTAAATTTCACTGATCTTGGCTAAAAAGTATAAAATACTTTAAACAACCTCAGTGAATGGGTAATACTGTACATCAGTAATTGGCTATTTTTATTTATGTGAAAGGAGTAAGCAAGCAAGCCAAAAAGTTACCATTCTCTAAGAGATTTAAAATGTATAAAATTATATTTAAAATAATACAAATGCATATTTTGGGTATATGGAAATTTGAATAGTTTTAGTTAAGCTCTGTATAGTGGATACACTCCTAAAGTAAATGTCCCTAGTCTGTTTCTTCATCATATGATCTTCCTTACAACACTGAAGGATGCAGTCTGCAAGATCCCTATTTCATTCCTTAGGCATGCAGTATAGTATATTTTCCTACAATTTCTTTATCTTCCCAGAGTTGTCTATGTGTTTGGTCCGCCAGTCAAAGAACCTCCTACAGATGTAACACCTACTTTCCTGACCACAGGAGTTCTCAGTACTTTACGCCAAGCTGATTTTGAGGCTCATAATATTCTCAGGGAGTCTGGTAAGCATTTGGCCTTAATCCAATCCGGTATACTGGTTGCAGGAATTAGCGCTGTTTCTCTTCAAAACAACATTACTTAGTAAGATGGTATACTTTTATTTTAAACACTGAAAAATGCATGGCATAAATTGCTAGATACAATCCTAATGGACTGAATTAAACAGAATCTCCACTTTTTCACTGTACAGAAAACACCACTGAAAGCAATTTAATGTCATTGTATGATAACACCTTAATGTGATTTCAGGTTTTGGTAACCATGTCCTTCTCTTGCACCTGGCATTCCATTTTTCTCTGAGGATGTGTGCACACCTTTTCAAACTGTAGCCACCAAGATTTACTTTATAACCAAATATTCAATGTTTAAGAGGTGCTATAAAAGACTACACTGGTAACTAATGAATATGTTTAACTAAACCCCTTTATCACCACTTCCCTTAAGGTTATGCCGGAAAAATCAGCCAAATGCCAATAATTCTGACGCCATTGCATTTTGACCGAGACCCCCTTCAGAAGCAGCCTTCCTGTCAGAGATCTGTGGTTATTCGAACCTTTATTACTAGTGACTTCATGACTGGTATTGCAGCAACTCCTGGCAATGAGATTCCAGAAGAGGTAATATTTCTTTTTTTTAGTTCTGCTTTCCTGGCGTGGCTTGGGAATATGGAAAAGGCCTTCAGTTGTCTTTCTCCCTGTCCTCTCCTCCCTGCCCCAGGTGATTTTATATCTTAAGTTCTTGGTAAGTGCTCTTCAGTATTTGACAGCAGCTTATTTTGTTTGATTTATGCTCTATTTTGGAGGAAACCAGTAATATTTTCGAGGTTGAGCGCATAAAGCTTAGGTGGTTAAGTCACTAATTATCAGTAGCCTACCTTTTTCAAAATTGAGTGTCCCTAGTACCAACTGATCTGACTTGAAAGCTGTAGATATTCAGTTCTTTCAAAATGTTGGCTTCTATTTAAGTGCCTAACCAGGATTTAGGAGCCCAAATTACAAGCTTTTCCAAATTTTGGTCATTCCTGTAATGTGTTTGAACTTTTATTAAAAAATCTATTACATGCGAGTAGTGTTGTTGCCCTCACTTTGAGGTTTCACTTTCTTAAGGATCTGTCATTATTTCATTGATAATTCACACTTAAAACATTCTTTATAAACTCTTTCTGTATAATCAGTATAACTCTGAGTGTAAATTATTTAATGTTCAGAAATGCCTTTTAAATGGGCTTTCAAGAAGAGATGATTCAAAGTTTCTACTTTTAACTGCTGGAACATACAAAATTGAGGTTTGTCTTCATTGAGAGTATACTTCTCTAATATACTCTTGAAAGGTGCATTTTATATATAGCTTGGTTGTCACAATATTGTGCAGTATCACTAATAACATAGCATTAACTGTGGATGAAATGTATACATATAGGGGAAAAAAATAATTGCAATTGCTTAAAAAGTTTCACGGGCTCCAAGAGAGCTGTGCTGAGTAGTTGCATCATTCTGTATCTTTAATGTGCCACATGCAGTAAGAAAATACTGAGATTAAAATATGACTTTATGGTCTCCGCTTCAAATTGTAGACATTTATATGGAGACTTTTCTCATTTTACGAAGATAAGACTTTCCTATAGAATTAACAAATTGCTGTTTAATACCCAGTGTGGAACACTCCTGTTAATAACTAGATATGAACTCCAGAGGGCAGGTGACTCCCAATGGAGAAAATTTTTCTTCTTGAAACTACCCTGTTCCAACTGAGGTTATTTGTTAATCTACAGAGTTCACCACCTTACTAAGCCTTCTGTTTTTATGGGATAGTGGGCTTTACTGGAGGTAAAGGGTGAAGAATACACTTTATATTTTGTAGTTTGCTCAAAGTTAATGCTGTAGTATATTACAGGTACCTAAACTGCTACTGTTTAACATTTTTTTTTTAAATTACTTTTCTAGTAAGAAAAGATGCATCCATTTTTATTGTTGGTTACTAAGTAGAAGCCTTAATTGTAGGATGGCCACAAATTAAGTGCTGGGATAATTTATTTGGTTCTTATTAATAACTTAATAGGTTGTAGGTTTCTCTGTTTTGCCTGCAAACTGCCTTAGAAAAGAACATTTTTAAACATTTTAAATGTTTCCATTTTTCTTGGGTACCATTTTTTCCAAAGTCTGTTGCATCAAGTATTGTTTTTTTTTCCTCTTAATCACAGGTTGTGTTGAAAATGGTGACAGAAATTAAGAAGATTCCTGGTATTTCTCGCGTGATGTATGATTTGACATCAAAACCACCAGGAACTACTGAGTGGGAGTAATTAACTTTTTTTTTCTATTAAAGTACTGTATGCAGTTTAAATTATATCAGAAACCATTCCCAGTGTTGACATGCAGTACTGTGAAAAGTGACTGGAGCTGCTACATCACATCCGATTCCTCTCCTGGAGCATAAATCTGCAATTAAGAGCTGTTGGGCATAACTAAGTGGGGCTGAGGATTTGTACGGGTAAATAATCATGGCAGCATTGCCTGTGTGCAGATGAATTCATATTGCTTTTGCCTTTTTGTCTTACTGATTCTCCCTGTTTTCATGTGTTTTATTGTTACTGTCATTTCAATGTCTCTTTGTTTTTGTACACTGTGTAAGAGACAGTTTATTTACTTTTAACAAACTCATTGTTACAGCCTAAAAATGTAATATGAATACTTAATGTGACCAACTGCTTTTGAACAGATTTATTATAAATAAATATTTTGCCAAATGGAATAGTGGGTACTGTTGAGTTGTGGAATTAATGTGTATCTGTTTGTTGTGTACTGTTAAGCCTGTTATGTACTGTTTGAAGTATTAGCCCATGGCAATAATATTGAATTCCAAAAGAGTGATGCTAAAGTAGTATGAAATGACCTTCCATCTTTCTATGCTCACTCCTTCCATCGCTCTTTGTAAGATTAAACATGTATGTAGGTGACAAACATGTCTCATCAAACTTTGATATACACTTAACTTGTATATACATATATAAAATTGCAGACAATATTTAAGTCTGCAGAGTGTCCAGAAAAAATGGTAATAATAGGAATGAAATTTTAAATGGCTTGTCAGAAACCCCAGATCTTTAAATCATAGCTTAAGCTTTCAGTTTCAAACCCCTACACAATGATCAACCCCCTGTTCCATGGCTTGGCCAAGTGCTTTTGTTTATATTTTGAAGTTTGTTTCCTAGAAATTTTGTTTTTATGGGGAAATATTTGTATATGTTGTATCTAGTTGGTTTGTTTTCTGGGGTTGTTTTTAAAGATTAGCATCTCATTTAGTGTAGAGTTACTTTGGTGGAGGTGATTTAGCCAGTCAGAACACCGATTAATGCAGTCCTTTATGTACTGCAGTTTATTTAGTAAAGTCAGCAATAACTCATAAAAAGGGTGCGATTAACATCGAACCCTACCCATGCTTCTCTAGTATGTCTCGGTTAAAAGGTCAAGTTTTTTGATCACTTGGGTATAGCTGCAGTCCTCTTTTTGTAAGTGTTTATTTTTATAGCTATGGAAGGTCCTGACCTGAGCAGCTTTACTAGATACGTGCAGGGCTAGAACCTTAATTATGTAGTTAGGTTCATTTTCTTGAATGACCATTTTTTAAACAGTTGTATTTCATTCAGCTGTGAAATAACCTTATTTTTATGGGGTTTGGTTATATTTGTTGAATATATTCTATAAAGCATGATAATTCATAAGACATTTTTCCTTATAGATTCTTGAACTGGAATAATAGTGGGTAAAAGTTTTAACATAATATTCTAATTGCAATTTCTCTATTTTTAGTATTACTGCACAAACATACTGTAAAAAATCAGTTTTTCATCTTTATTCTTTAGGGCAAGTCAGCTGTACCTAATGTACTCTTGCCCAAGCCAGCTGAGTGTTGTGTATCATGCAGGGTGGTATATCATTGCAGCTCTTCCAGCTTTTTGAAAATTCTTGTGACTACCTGACTTAGATACAACCGGAAGGAAGGCAACAGGCTTTAGAGACCAGAGCATATGACTTGGTGTCCTGTCCCAACTCTGCTACCAGCATCTTCAAAAACCACAGGGAAGTTGTGTAAACTTAACTTCCAACATGCTTCAGTTGTCTCACTTGGGTATAATAGAACACCCATTCTTCCAGAACAGTTGAGCTCTTTAAGTGGAAACTGCTGTGTAGGTCAGGTATTATATAATTACTAACTTTATTTTGTATATATGTAATGTAACATTATCAGAATCTGATCTGTAAAAACTCAAATTAGAGTTATTTGAATGACTAAAAATTAACAAATATTCAGTGAGACAAAATATTTTAAATCTTTTATGGTTCTATTCAAAACAACCAGTCAAACTCTCTGGTAGTTGAATTAAAAAAAAAAAATGATGAAATTATGTCCTTGTACTATATTTTTAACTTTTGAGGATGGTTATTTTCATGATTGGTACTGTCTCATGCATAATGTGTTACAAGCACAAGTAGGACATTCACAATTTGGTGTGCAATAGAGGGTACCTCTTTAATTACATATCCTTCATTGCTTATTGTGAGTAAACTTGCTAGCATTGCAGCTGCCACCAGCTCTGTGAATGCCCTGCTAAATTAGACTTTGCCAGTAAATAGGGGAAAATGGGGAAGGATTGTTATCAAAATTAGAGAATATCTCTTAATTTAAGAGTAAGGCGTTTTTCTCACGCGTGTGTGTGTATAATATATATTTTGAGACTATATATGTATATGTAGTCTCATAAGGCAGTTCAGAGACCTATATAATACACAATTCTATGTCCATAGCACTTTCATCTGACTTCACCCTTAAGTGTTTGACAGAATATTTGAACAGATTATTTCTAATGTTTGCTGCATGTCAGATATTGGGAAGTCAAACTGTCATAAGAGTTTAATCTTAACTACAGGTATAGTATATATCCCTGTATGCAGTGTGTGTGTGTATTAAAGTTGGTACACTTTGATTGTGGTAGGTTGCTTTTCAGGTCTTCATTAATAAAGTGGAGCTAGACAACAATCCCCATGCTTTTCAGGAATATTTCTTCCCCCTTTTAAAACAGAAAAATAAATACTCAAGTTCTTTAGGTCAAAATACTGCACTATAAACCAAATGTCTTATCAAAATAAAATGCCTGAAGCTTAAAATATTCCTGCATTTTTGTGCTGTACATTTCTGAAGCATTGGGTTATTCTTAGTGTGGTTGACATGGGTCCTCCCAACAGTTCTTGAATATATTTTATGGAATCCATGTATATACACGGCCTAATGGCGGAGAGGAACATAACACTAAATCACGTAAAGTTGAAAATAAATTTATGGAATAGCTTACCAAAACCATAACTGTAGCTGCCTCGTTCACTTCAAATCTTCAGTGAGACATGTCAACATTTAAAGAGGAATTTGTATTTGGGTACTTTCCATCATTCTCAATTTTTAAGATTTTTCTGCTTGTGAAATTATAAAGTACTGTGAGCCTTAATTTTTATCCACAAATAAAACTATTATGTTTAAATATTTGAGTGATTTATTTTTTAGGGCTTCAAAGTAAGAATTTTATTGTGAGTAGACCATTTATTTTGAAAAACCAGCTATGAAAACTACATTTTTTTACAGAAGACTTGGCACAGGGGTACATCTCTTTTTAAGGCCAACAAATTTTGTAAGATACAACTGAAGGAAATCTGATGCTTGTGGCTAACTGCTAATAGTCGCATTCTCTGAGTGAGGACTTGGGCTAAAAACATAATATAAATTAGTCCTGAATTTTCCGGTAGAATGAAGTATGAATGGAATCTCACCTGTTAGTAAGATTGGTAATATTTTTATATTGCTTTGTAGATTCTCAAGGGTGAAATTCCAGTTACAGTAGTTTGTAGTAAAAATGAGTTGATGGTACCACCCCAATCTTGCTCAATTATGAATATCTCGTGAACAGTCTATGAATTTAATAATTCACAAGATGAGTTCTTCATGTAGATAGTCCCTTGGGGTATAGGAAAGAGGGACTTTGAAGATAACTGAAATTATTCTGCACACAACATGCATCTCCTCATGCAATTTTTTAAGTACTTGCTGTGACCAGCATTAAATAGCACAGATAAACATAGAGCATTTATTTGATCACTTCTCTCTCTCTCTCTCTCTCTCTCTCTCTCTCTCTCTCTCTCTTTGGAATGAATTATTTTAAGGCATGCATGCTGTGAATCTATTTATGTAGCTAGCATACAAGATTTGATCATTCATTCTCCAATGGCATAGTATCTCCTAAAATGTATCTTGTATTGGTATCTTGGAGGCAGGAGGTGAGAAGAATCCTGCATAGATTTCAATCTGTAGTTCCAGTGGCACTATAAATGTTTCAAACTTTTAGTATGCAATGCACATCACTCTCTGACTTACGTGATAGAAGACCATATCCTGAGGAGGTTACGATGTAACCAGTGCTTAGACCATGAGTCATTCCTTCCAGGATTCCTTACAAAAACTTCTCTGTATTACTGTGGTTGTATGCCCTCAATTATAAATTGTTACTTTATTGGTACAGTGCTACAAGAAAACTACTGTGCTCTGCAAACTAACCCTTTACCAAGGTATTCCTAGATGGGGGGATGACTGTGTGGTCTAAAGAATAACAAAATGGTGTTAACACAATTGTAGGAATGACTTGTAAGCACACAATTCTTCATATCATTTTGTTTCCTAAGGAAGTCTCCTAAATTATATGTGACTTGTTTAAAAGTTGAAGATTTGTTTCTAAAAATATATAAAAACCAATCCCAGATGCCTTAAACGTATCATATTTTTATGGGATCAGTTGGTAACTATAAAGGCAGCATCCTCATCTATAAACTGGCTGTAACAGGCAAATGAAAAGTTAAATTCTGTCACAAAACCACTGACAAGGAATACAAAATAAAGATATGTTTGTGGTTCCTTGGTTTACAGAGAGATAAGTAATTTAGAAAGTGTTGAGAAATGTTTTATAGTGGGGATTTAAGTAAGATGATAGTAATGGTTTGCAAATTTGGTAAAAATCATGTAGTAGGTTTCTCTTCTTGTATATAATATATTCCTTGGTTTATAAAATGTGCTGCTTGTTAAATTATCCCCTTTCCTTATGAATAGTACTATGAGAACAGTGATTTGAGTATGTAAATCTTCATTTCATTCAGCACTTGCCTCTGAGCAGTAGCTTGTTAGATATATGCCTATCTTCAGCTACTGTATGCAGGTTAAATTTTAGTGATAGGGCTTCTGTTTACTTGAGATGCAGACAATACATCCTTTCTACTTGCCTACACTGTTATGGGTTTTTTCTTTATTGAAAAGTTTAAAACTTAGGCCTGTGATGTGGGTCAGAATATCAATATCCTGATGATCCAGAGGGCTTTGCCCTGAGGAACCCTGTTTTTAAGCAAACATTTGGAAAGAACTAAAACCAGCTAGTGGCTAAAGCCTGGAACAAACAGAATGTTTTGCGTCAGCTTGATTCTCGGTTCTGTGAATTAGGCTGTTGTTGCCTGCGGCTACCCACTTTCTCCACCCTTCCTTAAGGAAATGCTGAGTAAGAGGAGAGAAATTCTCCACTTGTGCCTGCCCTGAAGAACACTTTTTAGTGACTCTGTGAAGCTGTTGTCTTTGGGCTGACTGTCATATTTTGGAGATGAAAAATCACAAGAGACGTTACTGTCTCCTAGTGATGTAGCTGACCACCTTTACATATTTTTTTTTTTTTTAGTTACTTCAGTAGTTGTCTTTGCTTGTTGTTTGTGAAGAGGGTTTTCTCATACTGCAACTTATAGTTCTATACTATCCAAAAATTCCTATTGAAAGTCTATACTTTTAACATCTATATGCTTCCTCTATCTGTCCATATCAATCTGCTGTCTATGGTCTTTGTAGATTATAAATTCTTTGACATAAGGATGGGGTGGTTGTTTTTTTTGTTTTAATGTTGTACAGGGCATTCCACTTTGGGGATTCTTATAATACCAATAAAAATTCAATAGATAAATATTTACTGCCAATTTATTTTTCTGGCTCCAGCATGATAAGGTTGTAAAAATTGATTTCCTTCTCTTGCCTTTCCCTGAGCAGTATTCTCCCACTAACAGCTTTTAATGACTTCTGACATACCTTTGTCACTTGTGCTATGGGGGGGAACAGTGGGAATATGCAACTGGGAGTACACACATACATGCACACAGTATTAGAATACATTGTTCTTGGCATCTCTCTGGCACCTCTACACATTACATAGATGCTGCCATTAATGTGCTAAATCCCAGCATAAATGGAAAGGGATACAAATGCACCTTATTTAAGGTACCATAACATGGAAGCAAACCATAAAAATGTTCCACATGTGAAACATTTTTATGGCTGGCTTGTTTTGGCACCTTAAATTTTAGTGAGGTCAGGGTCAACCATCAACTAATTGTGGGTGCTGAGGTCTAGACTGCACTGGGCCTGCAACAGCCCCAGGACCTATAATCAGTTGATTGTCAGCCTGGGGCAAAGGGAAGGGGAGTTGAAGGACCTCTGCCACCAGGATCTTCAAACCCTGTTCCTGGCAGCTCTGATGTGGCTGGCACAAGCTTCATATTGAAGTTCTTTGAAGAGCTTCCCCCACTAGCCTGCTCTTTGGAGTCCCCAATGGAGAAAGCCCATAGGCTTCCCAAACTGGAAACCTCTAACCCCCTGTACCTGGCAACCTAACCAGAGCTGCTGGATGTTGAGTTTTGACAGTTGGTTTATCTTCAGCCCTGTACTGCCATGAGTCTCAAACTGGACCTGGGACTCAGCTAATTGTTGGCCCCGCAGTGGAGCACTTGGCTTTCAAACTGACAGAGCAGGGAGAGCCCGGGATTACTGTCTCGGGCTCCCCCTTCACTGGCAAGTAGTAATGACATAATTTGGATCTGACTCTTGATCCCAAAATTGTACCTCCTCCTATACACATGTGGCATGGCCTAGGAGGAGCAGTTGTTCACATCAGGAATCTGATCCCATGGCATGATGAATGTGTGCTAGAAGACATGGCTGTTAAACTGTTACAAGTGAAGGCCTTGTTGCACAGTAATTTTGGGTGGCTCCTGGAGCGCTTAACCCCTGGACAGTCCGCACTTTAACACCTTAAAGTGACTGAAAGCACTCATTATGCAGCTCAGAGTTAGGCCACTCCAGGGCACAATCTTGCTCCTGTTCCATTAAGGTGTGGCTGCTCCCCACAGGTGCATCACTCATGCTGAAGGTGCGACTGCTCCAAACTAGCATTAGGTTGGTTAACGTTTGTGAGGCTTGCAATTTAAGGTGAAACCGTTCACGGACGACACCTAGTTTTGGGGGAGCATGGTCATGCTTGAAGATTAGGCTGAAGATACAGGTGGGCCTAGACAGGCTGGCAGGTTGGGCAAATCAGAACCAGATGAAGTTCAACATGGAAGTGTAAAATGCTCCATCTGGGGTTGAACAATCCCCAACATACTTACAGGCTCAGTGAGCATCAACCTGACTAGCACCACAACTAAAAGGGACCTCGGGGTAAAAATAGACCATAGTATGAACATGAGTGTGATGCTGTAGCTAATACTCATGCACACACAAACAAATGCATCTCAAGCAAAAGCAAGCAAGTGATTTTTCCACTTTACTCTGCGCTGGTGAGACTGCAGCTGGAGTACTGAGTCCAGTTCTGGGGTTTTGGGCACCACACTTCAACAAGGATGTGGAAAAGCTTGAGAGAGTCCAGGGAAGAGCCACTTGTATGATCAGAGACTTGAAAGACAAGCCATATGAAGAAAGACTGAGGAACTCGGGCCTCTTCAGCCTAAAAAAGAGAAAGCTGAAAGGGGACTTGTAGCAGTTTACTACTACATCAGGGGACTATATCAAGAGCTTGGTGAGCAACCGTTCACCAGGGCACCCTCAAGGAAAATGAGGAGTAATGGCCGCAAACTCCTAGAAGACCGTTTTAGGCTTAACACTAGGAAAATCTTCTTCACAGTCAGGGTGTCCAGACTGTGAAATAAGCTCCCTCCAGAAGTGGTGCAACCACCTACCCTGGAAATCTTCAAGAGTAGACTGGACAGTTGCCTCACTGGGGTCGCCCGACCCCAGTTGTCTTTCCTGCCCAGTGTAGGGGGGCGGACCCGATGCTCTTGCAAGGTCCCTTCCGGCCCCTTACAATCTATGAATCTATGAAACAAGGTCCTGAATTTGTTGATTTGTTTTACTGCCTAGTTTCCTTAAGTGAGTTTTTTGTGGTTCTATCTTGAAAAGGGTTTTTATTTAATCATTTTTGTTATGTAACAATAATTAGTCATGTTGATTAAAAATGTTTTTAGCTGATATAATTTAAAGTAAATCTTTAGAATATGATCCTAAATCTCCATTTCCTAAAGAATCAGAAAAGACCCTGAATAGCTCCCCATTCTTAGCTCTAGTTTTGATCTATATCAAACGAGGCAAGCTAACTTCAGACACAATTGAAGGTTATTAATATAAAAATGTTTATCTGTTTAGATGAGGTCTGCTCCAAAAACAGCTTCTCTTTTAATTTCAAACTTCATAATTACCTAGGCACAATGGAAATGTGCTGCAGAACATGTGCATTGAAACATGAAAATCAAAAAAATTACAAGAAGATAAATGGCTGATAGTGTTGCTGCTGTATGCTACCTGAGGTTTTGGCCCAAATTATAATCTTTGGAGTTCTTTTTCCATTTAGGTTTATTGCTGCTACTTTTGAAGGTTTGTGTTGGCTAAAACAGTTGCATGCTACCATTTTTATTTTTTGAGGAGATGCAAATCAGAAATTTTAAGATTTCAATTTTTAATTAGAAGCTGATTGCTAGGAGACATTTGTGAACAAATCTTATAATCACACAAACATATAATTATTGAGTTTGGCAAAGGGAGGCTAAGAGCCTGAAAGCATAAATATGAGGGGGAAAAACCCATATGTAAAAGAAGCAAAGTAAGATTATGAATTACAGCCTCAATTCTAAACTCTTTTCGTTGCTTTTAATCTAAAGATTGGTTCAAGAGTCTCCTAGGACTTTCTAACTGGAAAGTACTCTTCCATTTAATTTAATTTCCCCTTGAATCACATGCGTCTCATCATAGAAAAGAACTTCAGACAAAAAGTGTTCTTGTTGTCAGGAGGATAACCAATTCCATATGAGTCTATTATGTGCTATGCATTTCTTTAAGGTAAATTAAATCTAATCCATGGAGAGAGGATTTCCATATTATTCCTGAATCTGTAATTGTCTTAACATGCAAAGCAGAAAATAGAATTAGCACTGTAATTGAAATGCCTCTATAAAATTAAATATCCTTCTAACTTGAAAATTTGGTTGTCTGGCATAAATTGTTTCCAAACTTTCCTTTCCCTGCTTTTCAAAGCTTTTCTTAGACCCAAAAGGTAGCACTCCCAAAATTACCATGTTTAGAGTTTCTGAAATTCAATCAGATTCAAAATAAAGTAACTTGAGCCAGGTGATTCAAAATTTAAGGCTGGATCACCATTACAAAATTAGTCTTGAGTTCTGCAAACATATCAATACTAGCCAATTGCCCGTCAAGAATGACCCGGGGGTGGGGGGGTGGGCGAGAGGGAGCTCGGACGGAGTGCTGTCACCTAACGCCCCGTGCTGCTGCTGTTCTGCCTCTTGTAGGGAGTGGGGTGGGGGAGCCGAGGCCAATCCTCCATGCTCTGTCCAGTCCTTGGTGCGGCTTGGGAATCATGGCAGTGCTCCTCCACGCTTGGGACACTTGGATTGGCTGTTTCCATCAGCCAGTCAAAACACGAATAAAGTGGGGCAGATGCACCTTCCCACAGAAGTGTGGGGCAGGGGGGAGGCGTATGCTCAGCAGCAAAACCAGGAATGGACCAAATGTACTTCCAGTCCACTTCTGGGTCTGCCAGGGAGTGAACTGGGGGGCCCTCTGTGACCCCCCTGGCTTGGCAATCAGCTGTAGGGGGACCCCAGTTGACCCCCCCAGACCCAGGAGGCCCCAGTCGCTGAGCTGGGAGGACACCCCCCCCCCCGCATGCTCCCCGGTGGACCTGGAAGTGCCTTTGGTCTACTTTTGGGTCTGCTGCTGAGCGTGCTGGGGAGCTCCACCATGCTTCTGTGGGATACTCCATCTGCCCCAGCATCACAGAATTCATGAGCCACCTGTTACTTAGAAGTATGTAGAAAAAACATTTAAAGCCATGTCTATGTTTGAATCACCAAATCTTTCCGAATCGATTTGGAGGGTTCTGATTTGATTCAGAGAGATTAAAGGGTCTTCTGATTTGAGTTGGATTTGGAGATTCGGCCACCAAATCGGACCAAATCTCTGCCAAATCGAATCAGGGACCAAAGCTTCCCACAGCCCTATTAAATAGATATATTGATTCCTGC
>NW_005841858.1:2140016-2145496 GCF_000455745.1 Alligator sinensis
CTCCGAATATGGAAATCCAGAATGTTTTCTTTGGCCAGGCAGCAGCACAAGGCTTACTTTTGAGTTGCTGTTTCAGCTTTACCTAAAATTACCTACATGCTAGCAAAAATAAAAGAAAACCCTTGTCAAAACATGGTAGATAATTTGAGAGAGGAAAGCAGGCTTTTAGTTGCAGTGAACCCTAGGTGGTAGTGCTTTTGTGCTGTGGAAATTGGGGGATTGTTTGTAGGGGGTGTCGCTATTCACATAGGCAAGAGAGTAGCTATACAGGCTACTTACTTGTGGAACTTAGGCTGCTTGGGAAAGTGGTTTAGCTTGTTCATTGGAAGTCAGGATTCCTTCAAGTTTGTTTGTGCTACCAGAGCAACTTTTGCCAGTATATTTTTTTAATGTAGATCAACTTTATGAGCCTCTGAAAAAAGGTAAAGCTTCTTTGAATACAACTAGTAGCAGCCTTCTCTGCATCCTTCTACTATGAGCAAGCCAATTGCTGACTTTTCTTACCTGCTGCAGTGTGTATTGGTGGGAGGTGAAAGACACTAAATGTTGCTCCATGTAGCTTTCAAACAGGAATGTGCCTACCAAGGAGAGGCTTCACTTCAGGCAGGTGGCAACTAACCAAGTTCCTCACAATAAGCAGGCTTGGGACCTTCTAAATCCTGAGGTTGGAGGTACTGTGCAAAAGGGCTGATACTCTTCAAACTCCACTTTTATTATAAGAATAAATGGCTGAGTAGCAAACCCTAGAAAATCAAAGAGATTAACTGAAGATTTTGTGATCTGGAAAACTGGTTATGATATAACCTTTGATGAGTTAACTTTGAAGAAAGAAAGAGAAAGGGCTTTTACAGCCTGAGACTGGAGAACTATAATATCTTGATAGTACAAGGTAAGGTTTGAAAAGAGAAAGCGATTGGGATCACACTTAACTGTGTTTTAATTATTACTATTATTTATTTCATTGTTCCTATTTATTTCCAGTGAACAATAAGTACCTTGGAGAGAGGATGTCTGTTCAAAGTTCAATAACTCCTATTGCTTCCATTATGGTATGAGAGCTAAGAACAAATGAAATCTCCAACCACGAAAATCAAGGGACCCCAGACTTGATGTTCCCAAAATTCAAAAGAAACAAAGAAAAAAATAAGGCACAAAACCAGTCTTTTCCTCCATCATCACTCAGAGCTCCTCTAAGTTTCTATAAAGAATCACAACAGGTATGTTACTCTTTTGTAGAAATCTTTCCAGGTCATCGTTAAACAAAAATAGTTGCATCTTCAATTTTAAAGTCTTTGAGATAAGGAACCATATATGTTGCTGTGCTCATGGAAAAGT
Source organism: Alligator sinensis (assembly GCF_000455745.1). Lineage (NCBI taxonomy): Eukaryota > Metazoa > Chordata > Crocodylia > Alligatoridae > Alligator > Alligator sinensis. The sequence continues at coordinate 2,141,352 of NW_005841858.1, forward strand.
GCTTGATGCATTCTTGGTAATACCAGAATTAACACAGAAAATATAGCAAATTTTAAAATGATAGTGTTATGATGAAGGGGTAATTACTAATACAATGTGATGGGAGAGAGAGGTGCAATTACATATGTAGAATTTAGCAAAGTTACTTGTTTGAGTAATTCATGTACAGAACAGAGAATATGAAGTGACCATTGCATTAGATTCATCCAAAAAAAATTCCTCGTAAAAAAAGGTGCTTCCACACCACCTCTGACTACTGCACTGTAACAAGTAAAATGCTGACATAAAAAGAAATGTTCTTTTCATTTCTTCAAGGGAGATAGACAAATCAGATGGAGATTTCACCCACAAAACATTTTCAGATTAGTAAACAAAAGGTATTTTTATTGGTATGACATTAAGAGCATCTCAGCCATCTAGTATCCTATTCATCTATAAAGCCCTTGAGCAAAGTGGCTGTGCTTGTTTTTAGAACCATGTAGGATGTTCAGGGCTACTGGATGAAACTGAAGATTACCATAAGATAAAATGCGTAAAGAAACCCAGAAAATACAAAGTATCAGTAATATGTTTCTTGTACATAATAAAAAGTCTATCCATGGTAAAGGAGGACTAATGCCCTCTGACATGTCTTGGGATATATTCTAATATATAAAAGCCTAAGTCTGTGTGTCCATAATGCTTTATTTACACTCTGATTGGCTGACGGAAACAGCCAATCGGAGTGCTCCAAGTGTAGAGGAATGCTGCCATGATTCTGAAGCCACGCCAAGGACCGGACAGAGGGTAGGGGATTAGCCTTGGCTCTCCCACTCCACTCCCTGCAAGAGGCAGAACAGCAGCAGCATGGGGCATTAGCAGCATCCCAGCCCCCTCTCCTCCCCCCCCCTCCCCCCTCTGTCATTCTTGATGGGCAATTGGCTAGTAGCCGTATTGGCTGAGATGTTATGTTCATAACTTTGAGATCACTCTTCTAATTATGAATCATAGAAAAGTGGGGCTGGAAGGCACTCCAGAGGTCATCTGATCCAACCTGCTGCCTGAGAGAATCATTCAAACCTTCCCATAAAAATCCTTGTCTAACTACTACTAAAACTATACCATCAACCCACAAGGCTCCCACCCTAACCTGCCACAGGTAAAACAGGGAGCCAATGGCATCCAGTGTTCTGCTGCTACAGGGGCTGTTAAGGTATGCTTGAGAGCACCAAGGGAGAAGGCCATACCCCCTGTTGTAAAGGAAGCAAAAATTCTCATAATCCTTGCCAATCTGATCATTGGGTAAAATTCTTTCCTGACCCTTAATATGGTGTTCTGTCTGATGCTGAGTGGAGGGACAAGACCCTCTAACCAGGAACATTTGGGATGTAGTCTCAGCAGGAGCACAGATTCACTCTAGTCAAAATCCCCAGCCTTGGCTGCAGCCAACACCCAATGCCACCCAATGCAGAAAACCCCACCCTTGATGTGTAGCAATAGCAGAGGCAAAATTCTTACCTGGCCCCATGTGGCAATCAGCAAAGCCCAGAAGTATGGGAAATACCCATAGTAAAACATAGGCACAGTTACTCCTAGATCACCCCTGCGCAACCTCTTCTTTGCACCCAAAACTGCACATACTACTCTAGAGAAAGCCTAACCAGTGCCAAGAAAAGAAGCATAGTCCCCTTCTGTATCTTGCACCTAATGCTCCTATAACCCAAGATTGTATTCACCTTTTATGCAGCTTGCTTACACTGCAGTCATATTAAATCTCTAATCCACAAAGGCTCCTAGATCCTCTGCATAGTATTGCCATCCAGCCAGTTGTCACCCATTTTGTATGTTTGTTTTTTATTATTCTTTCCAAGGTGTATGTAGCACCTTACATTTGTCAGTGTTGAACTTCATCCTGTTGACCCAACTTCAGCTTTCCAATCTGTCAAGATCCTTCCCATTTGTGCTCCTGTCCTCCAGTGTGTTTGCACTCCTTCCCAGTTTTGTCATCTGCAAAATTTGCTCAGAAAGCTCTCTATTCCAGCATTCAAATTATTAATAAATATGTTGAACAGCACTGGGCCCAGGACAAACCCCTGTGAGCCTCTACTCAAAACTTCTTGCCATTCCAACATGGATCCATTTATAAATACCCTTTTCTTGTAGCTATTGAGCCAGTTGTATATCCACCTTGCAGTAATTTTGTCTAGCCTACATTTCTCCAACTTGTCTATGAAGTTATATGAGACTTCATCAGAAGCTTTGCTTAAGTCCAGATGCACTGTGTCCACTGCATTCCCTTCATCCACCCAACTAGTTATCTTGTCAAAAGAGATCAAGTTTGTTTAGCACAGTTTATTCATAGTAGCACATTTACCTGAATCCAAGACTACTTTGAATTTAAGATAACCCTCCAATACTTAAATTATATCAATTGAAATTTTATTAATGTTTATAACTTTCTATATTAAATCAGGAAAAAAAACCCTTGTCTCGGATTCAAGTATGCTGGCAGCTTTTGACTTAGAGTTTCATTCCCTAGATCAGGGGTAGGCAACATTTTTGACCGGAGTGCTGAAAAAACCACAATGTCTACCTTGGAAGGTGCTGGAGTGCCAACATGCTGGAGCCTGAAGCAGCTGTTTGCAGCCTCCCAGCTGCAACCAGCCCACGGAGCCTGGTCTGAGCCTCCCAGCCACCTGCTGGGAGCAGCCTGGGCTCCGTGGCTGGCAGCAGCTGCTTAGAGCCTTGGCCATGGTGTGCCGAGCAAAATGGCCTTGTGTGTCATGCTCAGCACACATGCCATGGGGTTGCTGACCCCTGTCCTAGATGCTTACATATAAACTTCCTTATGAAATGCTCCAGAAACTTCTTGGGTATAAGGTGAGGCTAACTGTTCTATAGTTCCCCAAATCCTCCTTTTTGCCATTTTTGAAGAGGAACATTACGCTGGCCCTTTTTCAGTCCTCTGGTACCTAACCCATCTCCCACAGCTTCATAAATATTATTGCCAAGGGCTCCAAGATCTCTTCTGCTACTGCCTTCAGTATCCTGGGACAAAGTTCTTCAGGCCCTGCTTACTTGAATTCATTCAGACCCGTTAAAAGCTCTCTGACTCTCTCTCTCGTTATTTCATCCCTCAGCTTGTCCCCTCCTTTATCCAAATAATTTTTATTAGATGTCTGGTTACAACCTAATTTGTTTATAAAGACTGAGGCAAAGTAGTGGTTGAGCTGCTCTGACTTCTTTGCATCTTCTCTTAAAAATTCTCTCTGGCTATTTAACAGTGGACCCATAGCTTCCTTGGTCATTTTTTCTGGGCAAGATATTTTTAAAACTCATGGTACAAGTCCTTAAGAATTTTGCTTGAGGAAGAGTTGCAGAATTTATTCAAGTCTCATTAGTGAAATCTGTGAGTGAAAAGCACTAGATGAGAACTAAGTATTATTATTATACATTAATTGCATATTTCTTTTCCCTCTCCTTGTGAAATGCACCAATGACTAACAGTCAGTCAAAAATGTATTAAAAGGAGACTTTGTGTCAGGTATGAAATCTTGTTTGGAAAAGTGACTAGAAAGTTCTAGCACCCAGAGGTCAGTTTATGCAAGAAAATGTAGTGTCAACTACATAGATTATATAGAGGATGACATGTATTATATGATCTGCCCACACTTTGTCTGAGAACTTGTGACTCACCATAGTTGTTGGCTGTTTTCTTTAGGTTATTTGGGTAATGCAGTTCTTTAATCTGTCACTCAATAGAAGTTATAACTAAGTCTTTATATAGTCCTAATTATCTATCAAATCCTGTAATTAAGAGTTTGTATGGATAGTATCTGGGGTGGGTGATGCTATGTATGTTTGATTGTTTCTATATTTCATAGTATCATGATGCTTAGGGTCAGAAGGGACCTAAACAGATCATCAGGTCCGACCCCCTTCCCCAGGCAGGAACGGGTGCCAGGGTCATATCACCCCAGCCAAATATCTGTCCAGCCTCCTCTTGAAGACCCCCAAGGTAGGAGAGAGCACCACCTCCTTTGGGAGCCCATTCCAGAGCCTGGCAGCTCTAACTGTAAAGAAATGTCTCCTGTCCAGCCTGAACCTTCTCTCTAACAATTTGTGGCCATTATTCCTAGTAACCCCGGGTGGTGCCCAGGGAAAGA
>NW_005841858.1:2145527-2163125 GCF_000455745.1 Alligator sinensis
CCCCACCCAATTCTCGCTGGTCACCCCTGGTGAGTTTGTAAATGGCCACCAGATCCCCTCTCAGCCTTCTCTTGTGGAGGCTGAATAGGTTCAGGCCCTTTAGCCTCTCTTTGTAGGGCCTGCCCTGCTGCCCCTTGACCATGCGAGTGGCCCTCCTCTGGACCCTCTCAGTGCTAGCCACATCCCTCCTTGAAGTGCGGTGCCCAGAAGTGGATGCAGTACTCCAACTGTGGCCTGACCAATGCCGCATAGAGGGGAAGGATTACTTCCCTGGAGCTGCTTGTGATGCATCCATAGATGCACGACAAGGTGCAGTTAGCCTTACTGACCACTTCCTTGCATTGTCGGCCCATGTTCATCCTGGAGTCAACAATGATTCCAAGATCCCTTTCTGCCACCATGTTGACAAGAAGGGTGCTCCCAGTCTATAGGTGTGTTGCTGGTTCCTTCTCCCTAGATGCAGCGCCTTGCACTTGTCTGCCTTGAATTCCATCCTATCCTCATCCGCCCACCTCTGTAATTTGTCTAGATCTAGCTGGATTCTGTCCCTCCCCTCCAGTGTGTCCACCTCGTCCTACAACTTGGTGTCGCCAGCAAATTTGGACAGTGTGCTTTCCATACCCACATCCAGATCACTGATAAAGATGTTGAACACTATGGGCCCCAGGACCAAGCCCTAGGGGACTCCACTGCCCACATCCCTCCCGGTTGAAAATAACCCGTCTACCACCTCTCTCTGGGTGCGACCATCTAGCCAATTTAAAATATAATCATCTATTAGGTTTATGTTTTTATGCCATAGCTGATTTATAAACCCCTGAGTAGATATGGTTCATCATCTGAATTTGAACAGAAACGTGAGCAGAGCATTATAAATATTCAAAATAACACTTTTTAAGAAGTGGAGTAAAATGAATACATTCAGCCTTCATGAGGTATGGCAACACTGCTATTGGTCTGTGGAAGCAGGAGAAGGCTCTAATTTGTTTTATTTAATCCAGTATAATGAACTGCAATTTAAACTGCTTTTAATACAGTGTACTGCTCCCTTTTGTGAGAATTCACTGAGTATAGGTAAGATTTTGAAATGCTATGGAGGCAATTAAACAATAAAAAATGGAAATGTTTCAAGACAGTCAAACTTTATGGGATAAATATTAAGGTGACTAGTGCCCCATGTGACAGGCTAGCTGATAATGATTTGGCCATGGGGTTTTGAAAGTGCAAAAGATGATTGGAGGGCTTGGGATTCCCTTTCCTCACCAGTCAGACCCCAGAGACTCACCCTCCATTCGCCCCTGATTGGCCCCAGAGACTCACCCTCCATTGGCCCCTGATTGGCCCCTTGGGTCACCTGGAGGGGGATAAAAGGGGCAGCGCAGCTGACTCAAGAGAGACCAGTGAGGGACTATGAGGAAGGAGTTTCAAAGATCTGGCAAGAGCTGGGGCAGCAGGGCGGGAGCAGTTGCCCCTGAGGAACCTGAAGGAGTGGGAGCTGCAGGCAGCAGTTGGACCCTCAGCAGTGCGGCATGCGGCCGGCAGGAAAGACTCTCCGCTGGGCTCCAGGATCCCCTACGAGAGGCTGCTGCCAGCAGGAGAGGTTCCCCAGCTCCAGTAAGATGCCAGGAAACTTGATGTGAGACAGGGGCTCTTGGAAGGTCTAAACCTCTAGCAGCTTGAACTAGTACTAACAATGGTGGCTGTGTGGTAGAGTTTTTGCCTACCATGTGGGAGATTTGAGTTTAAGTCCCAGCTGAGGTGAGTGAAGTGACAGGGAGAAATTCTTGTTGCAGTGGAAGGGGATCATTGTGTTTTCCCTCTTTCCCCCCTCCAGGTACCTAGGCCCTATATTACTTGTTATTTGACATTTTGTATTTTGTGCATTTTATATTTTGCCAACCAGTATTGTTTGTTCTGCTGTTTGTGTTTTATATTTTGTTAACCCTGTCTTTTGTCAACTGGATGAATATGTGTATGGTTGTAAGTGCCTAACCTTTATTGACTCCTGCCCCTCGGGGCGTTGTAGTGTCCCCTTTACCCCCTGGTTTATACATGTTATGGTCCCACTACTGTTTTCTCATTAAAAGGTACATGGTTAAGTCCCCATTGGTGATCTGGCTCTGTTTTATAGGGGGGAGGAGGGTCCCTACACCTCCCACAGCACTTGTGCACCTGCTCTAATCCCTTCAATTGGAGAGGGGGTACATCTTGGAGTACTGCCTGGGTTACACCCATAAATACCTGAGGCAGCCAGGCAGCATAAAGCTGCAAAGTTTGGCAAGCAATAAGACATTTTTAAATAAAATACATATCATTTAGCTGCTATGCCATGTCACAATTCTGCATAATCTTTGCACTTCAGGTACTTTTGGTCTAATCTACAGCCTACATGAAATGCTGACTTATGTATTTGAAAGAGAAGATATTTTCATAGGAAAGATTTTTCCTCATTGATTTCTTTAATGCATTCTTTCCTTTTTTAATATATTTTCCTTGTTCTATTAATTTATGACGACATGTTCCTTAGTGTTAATAGAATATGTTATAAAACAAATCTTGTGTATTTGAATAGAAGCAATTTCTTCTGAGTATGTAAAAAAAAAAAAAAAAAAAAAAAAAAAAAAAAGTCAGTTTTTCATTCTTATCAAACAACATCTAAACCACAATCTAATCAGTCTAAATGTTTTTCCTCATTCTTTTAAGATGTGGTGTTTCAAGTAGTGTGACTGTCCCCGGGATGCCGGTTTAGAAGAAGGGGATGCTGGGGCTATAGGGGAACCCCAGGCCAAAATAGAAGGGGAAGAAAGCCCCTACACAGGGGCCGGAAGGAGCAGGGGAGCGCACTCTGGAAAACCGCCCATGCGGTTCATTAGCTGCACCCATATTCAGCTGGAGCCGGGTGACGTCAGCAAAAGACACCACCCAGTGGAAATAAAGGGCAACCCCAAGGGCACAGGGGGCGGGCAGGCTATCAGAGAGTCCACAGGAAAACCCGAAGCAAGCAGCGCTCACCCGCAGCGGCTGATAGCCCGGGACGGCGAGGGCTGCTGCGGCAGCGGCAGAGAAGCCGGAGGAGAAACCGGCAAAGGAGCCGGCAGCAAAGCTGGTGGAGGAACCGGCAGTGAAGCCAGCAGTGACGCTGGTGGAGAAACCGGCAAAGGAGCTGGCGGAGGAGCTGGCAGAGAAGCCGCTGAAGAAACCGATGAAGGAGCCGGCAGAAAAGCTGGCAGCGAAGCTGGCAGAGAAAGCAGCAAGAACGAAGGAGACAGCGTGAGCGACGAGAGCAGAGGGAGCAGTGAAAGCGTTGAAGGTAGCAAGCATTGGGAAAGCCAGAGCAGCTATGGGGAAGCCAGGAGCCGAGGGACAGCGGGGAGCGAAGGCGAGGGGAACGAGACCAGCAGGAACCCCATCTGGGATAGCTGCGGTAGAGGCGGTGGGAAGTCCCAAACTGGGAAGTCCAGTGGAGTTAGGGTGTCGACAGGAAGGCCCACAGCATCTCCACGAGGAACCAGCCATGGCTATAGGACCTCAGGCGACCACAGCTACATCCCCAGATAGAAGCTGCACCTAGAGGAGAGAGAGTGGGGCCCCGAGCAGGGACAAGCACCCAGATTTGGGGGCACCGGGGAAGCACAGGGCCCCATGGCCTGGGGCACTCTACTTTCCTTCTAGGCTCCTTCTGGCCTGACGGTTGCACCCCTCAGGCGATCATGGTGGTGGGTATTTCATGTGGTGTCACAGCAGGTGTTAGAATAAGGGTAAGGGCAGTGGAAATTAAGGGCCTCTCAGCCTTCACGCCAGAGCCCGGCCCAGGACACCAGGTCCCGCTGCTGGGGAACAACAGGAAGTCCGGGTGAAGAAACAAGTAGGGGCCAGTGATAAAGTGAGGCTTGAAGACCCGCGGCAGAAGGTGGGGTTTGGCCGGGGGGCAGGGGAGGTCAGAGCCCCGTGAGTGCCCGCCGAGAGGCGTGACGACCCTGGAGGCTCTCTCGAAGGAGACCCCCTTGATGACCCTGGAGGCTGCCTCAAAGGAGACCCCCTCCACTGAGGATCCATCCAAAGTCATGGCAGATGAGTTAAGGGGGTATTCTGACGTCAGTCGAGGTACCCTCTGGGATCCACTCACAGGCCCGGGACAAATCAGACCCACTGCCCAGGCAAAGGCCGCTGGGGAATGCCTAATAGAGCACAGGCTGGCACAGTGACCAACAGCTAGAGCTGTATGAATATTTTCTGATCATTGTCAAACCTGTGTTTACAGGTTCATAGAAATGTATCAAATTCAACCTGAATATCCACAATTTCTATGAAGTCTAAGTCTGTTAGTCACTGTTTGACATGGGCATATCTTAATGTCTTTATATTAATATAGAAGCGGAAGCACTTTTTCTTTGTGTGTCCAACATTGTGGAAGCCAGGGATACATGCAAATATGGGGAGCAGAAACAGACAGAAAGTGAATGTCAGCCCCGCTCTACACATTAAAGGTATTGTGCAGTTAACTGGTTAATTGTGCAATTAGCTTGAGACCAGCTACACATGCAAAGTACTTATCATGTGATAAAAAATACCAACCAGCTATAAAGTAAGACCTCAAAAATATGTACAAACTTTATAGCTGGTTGCTATGGAGTAGAGGTTCCCAACCACTGGGCTGTGGCCTGGTAGCAGGCCACGAAGCGTTGGCAGCTGGGTTGTGGCACGAGCCCTGCACTCAGACCACCCTCTGTCTGCCCAGGCAAGCGGCTTCTGCAGCTGTCAGTGATGTGCGGGGTTAAAGGTGGGGGGCAGGGCAGCCCCGGGAGGGAGGCAGCTGGCTCTGCGCCCCATCTTGCTCCCTGCAGGAAAAAAAAAAGGTTGGGAACCACTGCTATAGAGCTTTAATTTGCACATGTAGTAGGGTCCCCCCTGACGCTGGGAGCCCCATCAGCTGTGGGCTACCAGCTGCAGGGGTGCACCTTGCCCAGCCCAGGCTGTGAGTCCTGCAATTGCTGGGCATTCTCAGCCCCAGTAATTGCGAACTCTGGGTCCTGGAAGCACCCAGTCGCTGCCGGGACCCAGAGTCTCACAACTGTGCACTCTATAGCTACAGAAGGCAGGCTTCGAGGCCCAATCTCCCAACCATGGAGATATATGAAAGCCCTGGGGCAGGGAGCTCACTGCTGTATGCACCCCCCAGGTGGGGAGTGTCTCGGACGGCCAGAGCCGACTCGAGGTGATCTAGAAATTACCCGTTCGTCAGGGCGGGCTGGTGAATGGAGAGGCAGACAAGGTTTAATGGTTGCAAAAACGTTTACTTACGCCGCTTGTAGTTGCGACGCAGATGGTCCGGTCGTCTGAACAACCACGTGGGTTGTTCCAGCTGGCGGGGCCCAAGCCAGTGAATCCGTCCGTAAATCAAGCCGGCGGGAAAAGGGTACGTCTGGGATTGCGCTCGGCGATGGGGAGAAAGATCGATAGGTGGTCAGTCTATCGATCAGCTAGCCGCAAGTCAGATCTCTTTAGACGCACTCTGCAGCGTGCTCAAAGTTCTTCGACTTGGGCGGAAGTCACGCGAATTTTTAAATGGCCAGCAGGCCAATTACCAGCCGCTACGTGTGAATAATTTAGAGCTGGCCAATAGCGGGACACAAATTTGCATTCGAATAGCGGGAACTCTTTGCACCGTGCATTTCTGTGCTGCAAGGAAGAAATGCATCCTGCAAATTGGCGGGAAGTCTCTTGCACCGAGGTTCTTCTGTGCAGCAAAAACCCTCGCTGTGCAAGAGGCTCTCATGTGGCAAGAAAATTCCATCGTGCCGAGGCACCAAAATCACTGGGTTGTGACAGGGAGATTGCTGTAGCAGCTGAGGGGGTTCCCAGCCATGAGAGCTCCCCAGTGCAGGGGGAGCTGGATTGCAGTGGCAATAAGGCACAATGGGATACAGTGTGTGATCCTATAATTGTGCCTCCTGCCATGCATGTGTGGCATAGCAGGGAGGCATGATTGTGTGAATCGTGCATTAGATCCCATTGCACCTTTACTTGCATCTGTAGAGGAGGCCTCAGAAGAGCCTGAATAAGAGATGAGATACAAAATGCAGGCATGAGACACAGGAGACCTGAAAAGAGGCAGATGAAATGAGAGAAGGAAGGGAAATGGAGGGATGAAAGCTAAAAAATAAATGCAAATGAAAATATAGCTGAGGCGTGAGGAAGATTTTGATTCTTTATGGGATTCTGATTTTCAGGTCAAAGCTAGAATACCTTTTTCCCCTGCTTTTTCTTCCTGTTACTGTTTTTGTCTTTCTCTCAACTACTGGTGCTTTTTCTGTTTCCTATTTCTTGCTTTCTTTCCATTCATGCATATTTTTCTTTCTGATGTGGCCTTTGTTTGTAAGTTTTATGGCTCTTTGACCAGACCTTTTCTGTCATGCTTGACCTCATGCAGGACAAGCATTTCAGGAGTCATAAATAAAAGGATTTTCAGAGAGAATTTTTTCTACCTTCCTATTTTTTGCTTCAATAGCACTTAAGTGATTCATTGGCCTTGTGCAGGCTCTGCATAGGAGTGGGTTTCACCTATGTGCATTGACAAGAAGGGATAAATCCTGTTCCTTCCACTTCATTTCAAAGAGGCTATTGAGATGTTTGAAATGAGAAGATTTAAAAGAAAAAAATACAGTAAGATGACTATTTCTGTGAGTTTGCCTCTGCTCTAGAGGTTTTTTTTCCATGTGAACCAGAATATTCTGATACCCAGTCCCCCATAACTAAACCTTGCAAAGAAGATCACCTTGACCCACTGCAGTGCAAAAACCTTTCAAGTGGAGTTTAAAATATCCCATTTTTCTCTAGATTTACATGAGTTGAGAGAAATTAAAAGGAGAATTTTGCTTAATAGCAACTATAGACTCAAGCTTTCTATTGAATTGTCTGGCCATTCTCAGAGCCATGACCTTCCAGGCTTTCTGTTGCCTGGCAGATCACAAACATGTCCTACTGAATATGATGCTTAACTGGGGTGCATATTCATCCTTCCCATTTTCAAGTGTCTGTGTTTGTTTGGTGTGCATTAAGATAACTATTTTTGCAACATCGTCGTCAGCAATTCCTCAGTTCGAGGGATGATTTCTACCACAGCTCATTGATGGGTCTTAAAGTGAGTTAGGAGTTGCAGATCTACCCACAGAAGTTGCAGGACTTTCTGCTGGGGAGAGTAGGCTGCAGGCTGAGATTCTTCTCCTTTGCCTTCCTTCTGTGCCACAGTCAGTGCTAAAGAACAATGGTATGTTAATAAATTGTTAAATTATCTCAAACAAGTTTGCTGATTGCTAGTATAAGTTTATTTTGTATAAAAGTTTTCAAAAGAATAATTTGTTAGGTAGTGGAACATGCTTCTGCCACTAAGGCCCCCTCTACACATTACATGTATCACACAATTACCAGGTTAATTGCGCAGTAAAGTTAAAGCGGCTACACATGCAAATTAACTATTGTGCCTTAAAAAGGTCCAACCAGCTACAAAGTTATTGCTGGAAAATCTGTGGTAATTTTATAGCTGGTCTGTACCCAGCTTTAATTTGCCTATGTAGCAGAGTCTGCCTCTGTGGCTGGGAGCCCTGTCAGCTGAGTCCCCCTCAGCTGATAGGTGGGGCCCTATGTGCAGCTGGGGCTGGGAGTCCCACAGCTGAGGGGACTCTCAGCCCCAGCAGTGCCCCAAAGCTGCTAGGAGGGAGAGTCCTGCAGCTGAGAGGACTCAGCCCCAGCAGTGCCCCAAAGCTACTAGGAGGGAGAGTCCTGCAGCTGAGGGGACTATCCCTCATAGAGGCACCATGCAGCTGTGAACTCTGGGTCCTAGTAGCCATGGGGTGCTGCCATGGCTGTGAGTCCTATCAGCTATGGGACTCATAGCTTCAGGAGCTTGTTACTTGCTGGTGCAGGGAAAGCCTGGGATGGTAATCCTGTGTTCCCCCTGTACCAGCAATAAGGCATAATAGGATGTGATGCTTGATGTCACAATCATGCCTCCTGCCATGCATGTGTGGAATGGCAGGAGATGCAATTGTGAGGATTGTGCATCAGATCTTTACCTGCACATCTAACATGATGACAGTAATCATACCTAATTGATGTCAAATGCATATTTTTCCTAAAACAGCAGATTTTGAAGAAAGAGAGGACAAAAATCCCCAAAGGATTGGAAGCAAAATTCAAGAAATCATCCTTCCACTTTACTTGGCCTTGGTGAGGCTGCATCTGGAGTACTGCATCCAATTCTGGGCTTAGCACTTTAAAAAGGACGTGGAAAAGCTTGAGAGAGTCCAGGGGACAGCCACACACATGATCGGATGTCAAGAGAGCAGGCCTTATGAGGAGAGGCTGAGAGGCATGGGACTCTTCAGCCTGGAGAACCGAAGGCTCAGGGGTGACTTGGTGGCAGCCTATAAGTGCATAAGGGGTGTGCATCAGGAACTGGGAGAAGGTCTGTTCACCAGGACACCTCAAGGGAAGAGAAGGTCAAATGGTCACAAACTGCTGGAAGACCATTTTAGAACGGACATAAGACAAAATTTCTTTATCGCCTGAATCTGGAATAGACTCGCCTAAGAAGTGGTGCAAGCACCTACTCTGGGCATGTTCAACAAGTGTTTGGATGATTATCTTGCTGGAGTCATCTGACCCCAACTGACTTCCTGCCTTTTGGGTAGGGGGCTGGACCCAGTGATCTTGCAAGGTCCCTTCCAGCCCTAATGTCTATGAAATCTATTGAAAATAATGTTTTGTTTTTTGGGTTTTTTCAGGTGGCTTCTATATTTTATACACATTAGGGGCCCAATTTTTCAGTCTGAGGGCTTGCACATTGCAACTCCAGGTCTGAATTGTATGTATACATGCTATGCATACAGATGATGTATTTGCATACTCAACAGGCCAAGGGGGCAATTCAGTACTATCTGCATATACAAATACTTAAGCCACAAATATACAAATACAAATATACAAATATTTAAGTGCAGTCACTGAATTCCTAGTTCTGTGTGCAGCTGTATATTTCCAAATTGGAAAAACTATACTTAAGTAGTAGCATATTAGATATGTTGTTAATACTCTTAGGAAGTTCTGTTGTTTGATTATCTACTGACTTGATATTGCTGTCTCTGTACTCATAGGATCAAAATCTATTGATCATGAGGGTATTTGTGAAAGACCTTTTTATTTAATCAAGGATTTTCTGTCTATGGGAAATGGTAGGATAGAAGAATATTAGTTTTTGAAGTCTTAAAGGGATTGTGGTAAGCAAAATCATTAGGTTATCTTATTTTTAAATGTTTTATTGAATTATTCATTTTAACATGTATTAACATGTGTTATATTTTACAAAACGAATTACTTATTTTTGTTATATCCACCAGATATGAAAAATTAGAAAAATTGCCTAGCATACTACATTACAGCATATTTAAATAAAGAATGAGTGCTCGAATATGGAATTATTGGTTCATTCACCCTGTTATTTACTTGTTCCCGGATATTAAGTAACAGCCACCTTACTATTCTGAGATTTTCTCCCTTAAACAATTGATAGCATGGAAGCAGCTCTCTTCATTCTTCTGGAATTCCAATAATTTCAGAAGGGCTCTTCATGGGCACTATAATCTTCCAGCTTCCTAATTTTAAAGAGTTGAAGCCCAAGGCCATCAGGGTTAATATAATAATCTTCCATGGTATGAGACTGCAATGCTGATGGAAAACTTAAATTTCACCTCCTATACAAAGAATTGTTTTGCTTTTTAATTCTCCCATCTGAAAAAAAGTCCCTATAGAATTTAACAGGGATTGACCTCCTGATCCTTCAAGATGCTGACCACTGCCTGTAGGGTGCTGAATACCTACAACTTGCATTTAGCTTAGTATGAGTTGTAGATGCGTAATACACTGCAGGATTCAGGCTTAACACAATAAGTTTACATAGTTTTCAGAGTACAGATTTTTTTCAAGAAACCTATGGAATTGGACAGATAAAGAGCACCTGCTTCCATGTTTTAAAACATGGGTGGCCAACCTGCAGCATGAATGCCACAAGTGACACAGGCAGTCTCTTGTGTATGGCATACAACAGATTAGGAATAGTGCAGGCAGTGCGGCAGCAAACAGGACAGGAAGCAGAAGGCAGGGCAGGAGACTGGGCAGGGAGCACAGGGCAGGGAACAGGAAGCACAGCAGGAGATTGGGCAAAGGAAGAGGATTGCAACAGGACTGGGAGAGGATGCAGGGATAATTTGTGGCACACCAACCAAAAAGGTTGGCCCCCACTATTTTAAGCCATCCTGAAGTATTCTACATCAGGGCATGCTTTCTTATATAATGCTACACAACTTTCAGGTCTTAAAAAGAGCTTGATGAAAAGTAGTTCTTATATCCATAGGACTTTTCAAGACTTTATTTTTTTCCTGTCTCAAAAAGTGAAATCTAAAAAAATCTCTCAGAATCTGAAAGAAGTTCAGATCAGTCTAATTTGAATGTTTGGTTTTGATTTAACTTTTTTGCAAAAATGAATTAAGATATCAAAACAAAGTGGTTTAAAATAAAAGAACCAAAAATGTTCATTGAAAAATGTTGAAACAGGAATCTTTGACCGTTTCAAAAGGTTTTCAATAAAATTCTTTGAATCAGATTTGTGAAAAACAGCTCTTTCTGAGGAGCAATTTCAGTTTTGAAGAATCAGTATTTTCTAATGACAAAATATTTTGTTCAGAAATTCCCAATTCCAGTCTTACTCTGCTAACCTAGAGTTATGCTGTTTTTACTATAAGAGGTTATTTGCATCAAGTGACACTTAAATTTAACTCCCACCTAACTGGTTGATATCTCTTGAAATAAATTCAGCATCTTATGAAGCAAGCCTTACAAAAACTCACAAGCTTATACTATAGGGTTGTTGGTTGTAGCTGTGTTGGTCTAAGGACATAGGCAGACAAAGTTCTTTGGGTAGACGTGATATCTTTTATTAGACCAACTAAATAGTTGAGAAAATTGCTCTGCAAGCTTTTGGGCACAAACACCCTTCTTCAGTCATATAAAGAGTCTGCTGGTGAACTGTGTCCTCTCCTGGATAGAATAGAAGCCAAATACAAATGCGTGGCAATGAGGATGCATTTCTGATTTAGTTATTTTATAAGGCACAACTCTACCCTGACTTCAGACTAACATGGCTAACTACTTCTCTCTTAAATAGTCACAAGGAGCTGTATTTATGTTGGAGGTTTGGGTTTAACTTATATATTTTTTTTTATTTCAGAGGGACATTTGCCTGAATCAGAACAAAGGACAAACAAGCTCAGGATTTGATCTACTCAGTTTTGTAGCATTTGCAATGAGCATGTTTAGATTGGTTTAAAACAGTCTTCAGTTCTTTTGCTTTTCTTTTTTTCTATCAGTGCCTACATAGTTTCTTGCAGAGTATACTGAGTAACCCTGAAATATAAGGTCTTATGATAGGATCTTTGTAGCTCAATAAATTGTTTTTCCTTCCTTTACAAGACTTTTGTGAATCTTAATGCAGTGCCTGCCATAGTGGCCACTTGCAGTGGCAGTTATACTTATAAAGCATGTACATAACCATATTGTGAAGATACTCCAGTGAAGATGGTGCTTGCTTGTGCTCGTCCTTTCACCATGTCTTTTGAGTGATCCTCTACTTTCATTGAGTGTAGAGTGCAGTGTTACACTGATTGCTTTTGAAGTGGAGGTGGTATTAGTTTTGTCTTCATTTTCATTAACATATTTGTATTTCATGTCTTTAAAGTACCCCAAAACCCAATGAAATGGAGATGGTACACATCAGATCAAGCCACCAGAGAGCAATTGTTGCTATAACAACCTTGATTTAGATGGCCTGTATGTAGATTTGCTACTTCCTGCTCTTGCTTTTGTAGTTAAAAAACCAAGTAATGTAGGAGCAGTCAGAACACAGATAATTTTAGAATATAACAGAAAACTGGAACTGATTTTCTTTGCTATCTAGGGATTCTGGGGTTTATTCTGTTTTGCCATTGCATTTTTAGCTGGGAAATTACTGTTAATTTACTAGTAAAGTTCTTAATGTTAAACCTCAGAATGGTTTCACTGATTTTCATTACCGGGTAGGTAATTACTGGAGTAAGCGTTTGTTAGAAAAGTACCTCTTAAGAGGGAGTTTAGACATAGTTTCATAGTTTCATAGTTACAGGGTCGGAAGGGACCTAATAGATCTTCTAGCCCGACCCCCCGCCAGGGCGGGAGAACAACCCAAAAAAAAACACCCTAAAAACAAAAACGGGACTCAAATGAGTCCAGCCAGGTAAGTATCCAAGTATCATCTCTTCTGCAGCTTGTTAACAACTTATTTACCATTTATTAGCCTATAAACAGCCTCCAGAACTTCTTTGATTGGGAATTATACAATTAAAGACAGTCTTGATCAAAAAATTCAGATCCAACTACCCCCATATATCTAGATTAAGATCAATTTAGAGTCTGAACTTCACAACTACCTTCCAACTCAATAGTAGTCCAAAATAAAACCCCACGTCAGAACACCTGAAAGAGTTTGGATCGAATGTGAAATGGCAGCTTGGATTTATCCTTCTTGTTTTCCAGGAGAGAAGTACTACTTCCTGCAGGAAATACTCTAGCTCATGGATTCTTAACCAGGGTACTGTGGCATCCTGTGTTGTTTTGAGATCCTTTCTAGGATGCCACACTACATGAGTGAGCGTTTTAGGTGTACAAATACGAGTCGCAAGATAAACCTAGAGCTTTCAAATAGGAATTCATATTGCTAAAAACATTCTGATCTTTTGTAGTTCTCTGAGTTATCTGCAACAGAAAAATTGATCTATTACTTTTCTGAAGTAAAAAATAAAAAGAGTGAAAAATAAGAGCTGGCATTTTCCAAGGGGTACATCTTAAATCTAAAAAAGTTGAGGTCCACTGTTCCAGCTTGACATGTTAGTTCCTCACCACCACTCTCCTGCAAGCACTGCACCCCCAGCCAATTGGCATAATGATTTTGTGAGGCTGAATGTGACAGGCCCAGGGCCAACTGCAGATCTGGTGCCTTTCTCCTCGTTCCAGTCCCCTTGAGCCTCTCCTCCTACTCACCTGCCATGCCTTGCTGTTACTTTAAAACAAGTCCAGCATTCTCTCTGGGGGGAGAGAGCACAAGAAAGCGAGCTTTGCCAGCAGTTTCCTCTAATCTACCTCTGGATTGCTGCCAGGGAGTCATTCACCCCTGGTGTCCACCCTCCAGTTAATGAATCACCTGTCTCTGCACCCTGCTGTTCACAACTCTTAACTATGGGTGCTGACAGATTCACAGGAAGCACCATGAGTTTCAGTGATCCCCTGACCCAACAGGCTTTTGCTGTTGGGTCTAGGAGGTTGGGGGATCGAGCTCCAGTTTGGAGCAGCTGCATGTCTGTAGCCACTCACCCCTCCCAGCTCTAGTGCTGTCTTCAGGATGGGAGGAAGGAGAAGGAAGGGGAGGGAGCTCAGTCTGGGTTTGCCCAGCCTACACTGGAGGGTGGGGTGGGTGGATTGGAGCTCTCCACCTCCCCCCAAGGTGGGGAGCTCCAATTCACTCTCTCCCCCCACCTTCCAGTGCAGGCTGCACAAACCCCAGACCTCCCTTCTGCCTTTCCCACCATCCTGAAAACTGTGCTGGAGGCAGGGCTCAGTTGCATCAGTCCAGCCCTGCTCCTGGCAGGGACTGACAAAAGTTAATGAAGGTGCTATGCTTTGGAGTGCCTTCATCTAAACCCTCATTAGGTGAGGGTGCAGATTGTCATGTGATCAGGCAGTTTTTAAAGTGCTCTCAGCTATGCACTTCTGTCAGGGCATGACTGTAGAGCACTTCAGGGGGCCAATCATGTAACAAAACATAACTTCTGTCAGTACCTTCTTATCTTATCTTATCTTGTTCCCAGCCTCCCTCCTATGGAGAGCAAGGGTGGGGGGAAAAAGGAACCTTCAGGCCCTCCATAGTCTTTCTTCTCTGCTCCATAACAGGGCATAAAAAGCCCCTATTATGCCAAATAATACTGGTTTATAAATTGCTTCCATTATAGTTAGTTTCCTTTGCCTGAGTTAAGTAGAAACATCAAGGCTGTTTATAGACGTGTGGGGAGCGGGGCGGGGGTGGAAGGGGAGGCGGGCTTTAGAGTGGCTCCAAGAGCTGCTCTAATTAAAGTGCCTGGAGCATCATGTGTATCAGTGTCCCTGTACTGAAAAATGGTGGCAGGGGCGTTTTAACTAAAGCTGAAGCTCAATGGCCAGGGAAACACTGCTCTGCATCCAGCCACTGGGGGGTACAATGATGCAAAAATGTTGAAAACCCCTGCTATAGGATTTAGAGTTTGAATTAATGTTTAGTTGTGATGCTGTTAGTTTGACAGTTGAACATATTGTCAGTTATTCTCAAACTGTGAGATTTCTGAGGGTTTTCTACTGTCAGGTTATACTTTTACAAGTGAAAGCATTAATACAGTGCACAAACTAGCCAGGCACTGTTCATCTGACTACAAAACTCTCCTTAGCTTATAAGTAGAGATGCACCTTATAGACAAACTGTCTCACATGAAGTCAGCTCGGGCTTATGAACACTTAAGCATTTCAGTTTATTTAGTCTGTAAGGTGCATCTCTCTGCTGCCTGCTACCTGACTTTGGACTAACACAGCCAGAGATGTAATGATGTGGCCAAGTGCTGGGCAGTGGCTACACACAGGGCAGCTTCTGGTTGTTGCTTTGCTGTGCAATTGTGATTGCAATCCCACTCATGCGACTGTGTCAGCAGCTATTTTTTTACAGATCCTCTCTATTCCCTTCCCTTCCAACAGTGGTTGCCTCACCCTCATTACACCACCGAACACAGCTACACTTCATCGCTCAACTTCTAGGTATTTTGTTCATCCTTTTGGTTTGCCGATACTGAAACAACATCCCCTGGAATATCCTTGATGTACAAATATGCCAACAACTGAAAAACAAGATTCTCTATAATTATTATTATTATTCTGATACTGTATGTTTATGGAGTACTGTGATTATTTTAGTTTCAAAAGAGATAGACAAGTAAAAGCTCTGATCCCAAGTAAACCTACAGTTTATCTAAATAAACTGGGTATCTGTTTGCTTTGCAGAAAGACTGTATACAGCTATATTTTTAGAAAATAGTTTGCTGTTAGTTTGAATACACAGCATTTCAAGGTACATGAAGTGCATGTGATCTTAGCCTAATACTCTGAGAGAACAAGGCATGTGCATCTACTTTATTTACAGATTGTTTAATAAAGCTGGTTAAAAGATTAACTATAATCAGTTTTAGGCACCAAGTCATTAAAATGTTGTTTGTAAAATACTTTTGTAGGCAGGTAGTCTATATCCATTTATTGGTGGAAAAATAATATTGCTGAAAAGCTACATAAATGATTATAAAGTATAGTTTAAAATATGCTTTTCCAAATCTGCTTAAAAAAATTAATGTCTCTGAGCAGTCTTGTGCAATGTGACTCCGGCATGACTAGCACATGCAGAAACTCATGCACAGCCACTTGGTTGATAGGAATTTTCAGCATAAAGCCAAAGAGGAGTGTTCTATTGCAGAATATTATAGCTATAAATGTGGCATCCTGGAAATATCTTAAGATACTGTCATGCTTCTCAGAAAAAAAATACTAGAAGACAACATCTTAAAAGACTTCTGTTGCTACACTTATGAAGCTGCTGAGAGTTTTGCCACTGATTTGAGTCTGAGTAGGACTTAAGTTTAAGATGTTAACACCTCCAAAGATTCTTGTGAAGTAAAAACAGTCAATTCTAGGACAAAGTTTTTAACTACCGTGGGTAGGATTTGCAAAAGTACAATTTAGATGCCCAATTCCATGAGTTAAGTGTCTAACTACCTAAGGTGTTTTGAAACATACCACCCTGTGTCTTTGTAACGCAAATTAAATATGATATCATAGCAAATCTAATTGTCTTAATATCCCTTAGCACAGCGAGCAAAGGAATGTGTCTGCTGCCTGCATACCCACAACAAATGCATCGATAAGAAACATGGTATATGATATGTTTTTAAATGAATACACAATAGGACCAACAATGCCCTGTGAGCAATACATTGATAGTAGATCAGAAAGGATACACAAAGCAGTACATTATCCCCATTGATGACACTGGTTAGGTTGGGTACACACATTCAAACAATCTGGGAGAATTCTCCCAGGTTTGTTCTCATGGTAGAAAACTTGCCCAGAGCCACTTTTTTTTTTTTTTTTTAATTCTGAGCCTCTGAAGAGTTGAGCCAGGAGGACCTGTGCACTCATTTCAATATGCTCTGCAGTCTCCCTTTGTCTGCCTGGCAACAGACAGCATCAGTGCTCAGGCCAGACCTGATTTATTAACTCAGACTGCCCATGGTCAGCTTGTGGTGTCAGCATGTGCAGATATTCACTCTCCCAGGAGAAACTGTATTGGACATGTTTTAACCCTGATTGTTTCCTCTGTTTCCATTGCAGCCTCTTGTTTTGTCTTCTATATCTACAAATAAATGGCAGTCGTGGGTTGCATTAAATATGGTCTCAACATAATGTATGAATTTTTATCCCATTTCCTGGATTTACTGGATTAAATCCTTGCTTAGCCTCTTTGATCTCTTGAACCCACCTTCTTATATCTCAACAGTGCCACCTCCCCCTATCCCTTCCTTCTCCTTTCTCTCACCTTTGTATTTAAAGGTCTTTAATCCTTTCTATTTAGTATACCTCCTCCCTGCAAGTTAATTCCTAGTACCTGAATTACACAGGAAGGCTTGTGAGTTTCTCAACAAGTTAGCCTATGACAAGAGTGGGCAATTCTTTAGAGTGGAGGGTCACTTAACGAGGTTTGGTAAGCTGTTGAGGGCTGCATAGGTAGCCCTGCCCCATGACCATTGCCTTGCCCCCTGGTCACCATCTTGGGACCAGAAATCTCACCCCTAATCCCTGACCTTTGCCACCAGAAGTCCCTCCCCTTGCACCCTGGAAATTCTCCTTTTGAGAAGGGGGATTGCTATCTTAGAACCAGAAAAAACCAAATCATACATTAAAAGTACAAACACCTATTATGACACATTTTAATTTTATTACAAAAAATATTTTTGTCGTGATTTGTGTTTGTGTGCTGTATATAGAGGTGATTGCATAATAACTCAAACATAGTCATAGTGTGTGGGTGTATGGGTGGAATTTGTGAAGGGGTGTGACTGTGTAGGGGAGCATAGGGTATGTGGGGTGCTGTGTGACATTTGTGGGGTGTGGGTGTGAGTGTGTGGCTCTGGGGGACACTGTCCTCTCCTCCAATCAGTGTAGGCGTGTGTACATGTGTGTGTGTGTGGACCCTTCCTACACTCCTCCCCATGGTGCGGCAGGGGTGCTGGTGCCTGGTTCCAGCCAGTGCTGCACATCTCAGTGAGGAGTGCATCCCCTCCTGCACTGTCTGTATTGCCAGTGCTCCCTACACTCTGCAGGGCATGGGAGGGAAGCCCCAGGCACTGGCCCAGCTGCCATCCCCACCCCAGCTGGCTCCAGTGCCTGGGG
>NW_005841858.1:2163135-2182682 GCF_000455745.1 Alligator sinensis
GTGGGGAGTGGCAGCGATCCAAAAGGCCTGGTGGGGTCTCTGCTCCTTGCCATGATGTGCAGCACTGTCCTGCCCAGCTGCAGCCCCACTCTTCGATTCACTGCCTGCTGCCTGGAGGGAGCGGCATGCAAGGGAAGGCTGCAGCAGCAGTCCCGTCCAGTGTTGGCTGGGCCGGGCCCTTCTGCCCATGAGGGTGGGAGCGAGGCATAATAGTGTATGTTGGGGGTGGATGTATGTGCCTCGCTCCCACCCTCATGGGCAGAAGGGCTGTGTGGGGCACAATTTGTTGAAGGGAGGGGCGCCTTGGGCCAGATGAAAGTGCCTGGCAGGCCGGATCCACCCTGCAGGCCATATTTTGCCCACCCCTGGTCTAGGTGCATAGCTTAGTGTTGCTACAGGTACCTTTTTATAGAGCTGGGCCAAAGAGTCTGAGGAAGGCTTGCCAGAATTTACAAGAGTTCAGTGGCAAAGCTAGGAGCAGAAGCTGGAAGGAATATTTCTTGTCTTTTGAGCAAGCAGCTAGACTAAACTGGGAAACAATAATGGGACAGCTTTTCTTGTAAGTGTGCACCTAGCATTTTTCATGCTGCTTTTCAGTTACGTTTGTTTTACTGTGATACAAATTAACTCTGTGTGGACTTTAACTATTAGATTAATATAATTACCAGATACTATATCAAACAGCCCTGCAGTGAACCACTGATTCTAAAAAGGATGATATTTCTGTGGCTGGTGGGGAAAAAGGGAGGAGTTGCAGATTAATTAGTTGTCAAGGGCAAATTAGTACATTAGAGACTGCTCAGTCTACTCACTGCATTTCATATTTTTTCAAAGAGAAGGAAATTGGAGACCTAAAGCTTCAGTAACTTCTATTAGACCCTCTTAGTTATGTTTTATTGCCTTCTTAAAGCTAATGACCACCTATTGATTGATTAAATCATTCCAAACAAAAGTAGTCCAATGAATCTATAAGTACATGCCCTTATTTTTAATAGACTTAAAAACTTTGTAGCTCAGTGGAATGGATATAGTACGTGAAGTACTATGCATGTTGGTACTATCTAACGTCCTGTAGAGAGAAAAATATAACCA
This sequence comes from Alligator sinensis, assembly GCF_000455745.1. Lineage (NCBI taxonomy): Eukaryota > Metazoa > Chordata > Crocodylia > Alligatoridae > Alligator > Alligator sinensis. Next base: position 2,164,228 of record NW_005841858.1, read on the forward strand.
TGCACCAATGCCTAACGCCCATAAACTAGATTTAACTCAGATAATGAATACAAGATAAAGGATATATTTAATACAAATAATAAAAGCACTAAGTGATATAATCAATGCTGTAGTGATTGAATGCAGTGAAAACACTGCAATTCAGTGACACTATTGAGTCAGATAGAGAAAAGCTAGATCAGATATTCTCTACACCCTGGCAAATCAAAAAGCAGGTCTCTGTGATAGCACTCTATTGAAACAAGCTGTGTCAGCTGCTTCTTTGTATCCCTGTGGGAGCTGGCTATAGGCCATTTACATGGGTTAACAGGCTCTGAAGCACAGTCTGGGATTCATTTCCTCATCCTGTTGTACTTCAGGAGCATCCTTTGAACAAAGCACTTTTTACTCCGTCTTAGTTGCAGTTTGCAGAAATTGGCTCAGTAGTAGTGATAAGAAACTGAGTTACTCATGACCCAGATCAAATCTTTCTCTGTGTTTGTCAGAGCCAGGTATGCTGCTGGCATTCAATAAATGAAAACAGCAGTGAGGTTTCAAGCTTCTGGCATAATACCTAACAGCCTGCCATTCTATTAGCAGAAGCAGTAGCACATATTGTAACATGTTGCACCGTACGCTCAGATAGACCTACTTAGGTCTATTTAGACTCACTGGGCATGTCCAGTGCTCACATGAGCCTTGTGGCACCTCAAAGGCTTTTGAGGCACCACAAAATGCATACAGCATACATGAAGGGGTTCTCCTCACTGCATATTTGTAACACAGAGGCAAAATTAGATACCAGGAACTCCCGGTATCTAAGAAAACGCAGCAAAAAGAAGCAAGGTAGCACACATGGCTGCAGCATGCACCACTCAAAACCAGAGCCTGGCAAGCCAGAACCATGCTCCAGCTGCCGGCCAGGCTCCATGTGCCCAGATCGCCACTGCTGCAGCTGCGGGAAGCCCACAGAACCCCAGGTAAGAGTACTGGGCTAGCCCAGGAGCTGGCCTCAGTCTCCCCTACCCCACCCTGAGCAATTTGCTGCACACTAGAGCACATGTTCAAGAGCGTTCCCTGGGGACATGTAGCAGAGGCACAACTATGTGCCGCTGCTATTTGTCCCTGAGGAAATGCATATGCATGTTTGTCTAGACATGCCCATTAGGTTTATTTATATTACTCTGCCAGTAGGAGTCCTGTCTTATATCATCTTTCTAAAACATATCAGAATCATGTAATGAAGCCATCACACTTTGGATCAAACAGTGACTCCAAATGCTTACAAAGTCTAAACTCTTGGCTCATATGGAAGAGATGGTACCATCCAGCTGTTTACCTTTGTGTGTGCTTGTGAGACTTATCAACATTCAAGAGTCCTGTTTATACTGCAGTACAAATCTCTTTTGAGCTTTCAAAGTCTCTGCTTTGAGTGAGATGACGAAAGTAATTCACATAATATAATATTGACCTGTTCACATAATATAACAAAGATCCTCTGGATAAGATCAAACTTCCTGAGGGAATGTTTTTCAGATAAAACATAAAATATGAGTAGCAGATTGACAAAAGAGAGGCGCTCATTTTCTGGTTATGTCTTCAGCATCCCAGGGACATGTGATTGCCTAAGGAACTAAAATGCTTGTGTTACTTAGCAATGCTGTTACTAAGGCTAATTTGAAATTTTCAGTATCCTTCTAAATTACATTCAAAAGACTATACAGATGCTCTGAAGAGTTCTCTTGAAGGCAGGTATCAGATTAACACTTAAAAATTGAAAGAAATAATAAAGCTGTTGCTTTACCACATTACATGCTACTGAAATATTTTAACATAACAGATGAGAAAACTGTGGAACTCCTTGCTTCAGTATGTTAAGAAAAATTGCTCAGCAGCATCTGGAAAGGGATTGAACATTTATACAAATGAGAACATTTACAATGATGTTAGAATTAAACGTATGAGGAATTTACACCATCCCACTTCAGGTTTTACATCTGCCACAACCTGTCTTGAGCTAACAAGATTCATAAGATCCATAACCATCCATTAATGGCATTTTAAAAACTCTTTGATGCATAGTTATAGTATAGTTATACTCTGGTATAACTCACTAGCAGAAACAGAATGCTGAATTAGGGGCTATTTTTCTGGTCCATCACCAATATTAGGAATAGGCAGTACCAGTATGAAAACTGGTACCATCTGTTCCTAGACTTGGAGTGCTCACTCTTCCAAAGTGCTCAGTGCTGTGGCTACTCTTGACCTTTGATCTGTAACAATGAACTCGGTGATCTTAAAATTAAGATTGTGCATAATGATTCCCCAGCTCAAATAAAAAGTGCCCAGCACCTTGAAGGTTCAAGCCTCACTATAATATTATTCATCTATCAAGTATCTGAATAATCTTGAATGAATCAAGACTCATGACATCCTTGTGCAGGAGGTTGTTGTTAATTTTAGGATTGTTGGGTAAAATGGAACCAAGGCTCACACCAGTTTTGCTTTTGGTTTTGCAAAGTGAAAAACACCATTTTTTTAAAAACTTCTCTGAACAGATGAGGTGTCAGAAGGGCACAGCTTGTACAAGCCTTCCCGAAACTTGGACTGAAGATCTGATTCCCTGCCAGTGTTGGGCAAGTGTCTTATAGGGATGGAAGATCAGGAGTTTGTGTGGTCTGAAACACTAGTACTACCTGCAGTCATTTCATGGCATCTAATGAAGTAAGCCGTTTCCTTGTGAAAGCTTTTACTGTACATATCTAATTAAGTCTATAACAGGGTAGGCAACATTCAGCACATGAAGGCACTGGATCCAACCCGAGGAGCTGCTGGTGAGCTTTTCCTGTGCCTTTGTCTGCTCTGTGACCAGGCAGCAAGTAGCTGCACTAGGGATGGGCAGCTGGAAGCTGTGCCCACACTGCCACTGTTACCCCCCACCCTCTGTTCCCTGGCTGCTGCACGTGGGCACAGCTTCCAGCCAACGTGGAGCTGCACTGCAGCTGGGAGTGGGGTGGGAAGGGTGTGGGGAGAAGCAGTAGCAGTGAAGACACAGCTTCTGGCTGCCCAGTCCCATTGCAGCTCCCCACTGGCTGCAAGCTCCAAGCTGCTTGTCCCTATGTGGGTACAGGCAAAGACCTCCACTGCCAAAGCCACCCAGGATGGATGCATTGGACTGGAAGCCAGGTTGTTCTGGTCTACATCTTGTTAAAAGTTGCCAGCTGCTGGTTTATTGGGTGCAAATCTACCCTGCCTACTGCTTGACTTCAGACTATCACAGCTAACTACCTCTCTCTGAAACACTAGGCCATTTGTATAGGTTCATAAGTGCTGTGTTGATTTTCAAAAAGTTTTTTAGATGAGATATCAGAAACTCCTCTGAACCTTCTTGAGCATATTCCTTACTGCAGTGCCTCCTCCTTCTCCCCCCCCTCCCCTTTCAATCATGTCCATTAAAAAAAAAAGACAACCTAGTAACCTTACTGCTGAGTCAGCTATACTTGCACTCCTAGAAAACACAATCACACCTGGACAGACTTCCTCGGCTCCTCTTCCTTCTGAGGCATGAACCTGATTGCAGTGCAATTTTAGATTGTGAATTGTTTAGATGAGACTTTAAATACCAAGGCTCTTTGTGGTTACTAAAGTTCCCCTGGCAAATAGTATGGCTTTGACTTAGTCTCCTTTGGTAAAAATTCTCTCCTCTCTTTTGTTGTACAATAGTCTGTGAGTTAGTTACGAGACAGTGTCTCACTCCTGCAGTAAGATACATAAGTGAGGTTCCCTGATGCTCTACAGGAAGGCATTATGTAAACGTATTGTCTTACAGCCCAGCTCTACAACAGTGAAGTGGTACAAGCTCAGTTTAAGGATGGCACCAAAAGAACAAATCTAGAAGCTGAAGCAGATCTGTGAGAAACACATAACCATTCATGAAGGCTGCACCCAGTAGCAAACCTCCTTTGCTAAGTCCTGAGTGAATGGAAACTTGGTTGACTTGACACACAATCATTTGAACTGTTATGTTAATGGCTTGTAAAAAAAGAAAAGACCTCCCCTAGGACCAGATAGACTTTAACCTGGAATTCAGAAGTGCTGAAGACCCATGTCATCCTTCACACAGGTATGAGGACTGAGCCTTTGTTATTGAACTTCAGATAGCAATGGCATCTGGGAAAACAATGATCACATACCTGGAAGGTAATGTTCACTAGTGTGCCTATCAACCCTGATTCCAGTCGCTAGAACAGGCTGCCAATTCCAGTCTTTTTGGGCCTGGACTCGCCGAGTGGATGTACTTGTAATTGATTGTTCTTAGTACTCATTCCAGGACTCTCCAAAAGGCAGTTACAAAGGATGACTCTATTGGTGCTCATTAGTTCTAGCTTGTTTTTCCTTCCTGATTTTTTTTTTAAATCCATTTCAGTAGAATAAGTTATTTGTTTATTACGGGATCTCAAAACAAACATTTTCTATAAAGTTAGATATAAGGCCAAACCAAAACTCTGTATTCAAACAGTGTTGAAATTGTGCTCGGAATCCAAACTTTGGCTTGGCTTAAAATTTTCTAGCTGATCCCATATCTCCAGCTAAACTCTTACATCCAAATAATGATGAGTTGTGAGAAACTGCAAGTCAAGCTCTGAATGCTGCACTTTGGGCCCCTCTAGATGAAGACAATTACATACCCATGAAAACCACATTCTATTTTTGATAGTGTTCTCTCAAATGCCAAACAAACTAATGCAGTACTGCCACCTCGTGTTACAAAAGAAGAACAGCAACAATTCATTAGCTAGTTACTGTAATAGGAATCTGGAAGTGGCAGTGCATTCAGACTGTCACCTCGTTGGTGCAGGAGCCATTTCCATGTTATGTGCTCGAACAGTGCCTAATCTGTTGCTATCATTCCTAGGTGCTAGCTCCTATGTGATGCATTTAATTAACAACAACCATTTAGCTCCTGGTGAAATGAGACACCCTCAGACATGTACAAGATGGGATAAATTAGGGACTCTTCCACAGGGAGAAATAAAATATGACATCCTTTTGATAGACAAAATAGCCATAGTATTGAGGTATGTGCAGCTGGTAATAATCTGCCATCTCTACTTTTATATCTAGTGTTTATTTTCTATTTTGTGAACACCATGGAAGCTCAGAATACAATGAAGAATTTGCTCCATTTTTGTTATTCTTTATTGCTATGTGCCTCTTCCATTTGAAGTACAGTATTTACCCAAATGCAAGGCAACTTTAAATTTAGGATGACCCCCAATAATTACATTCTGTACATGGAAAATATATAAATGCATTATAACTTTCCTTGTATAGAAACTAAGTATTGGAAGGTAATCTTAAATTCATCCCTTCCACTGCTGCTGCAGGGCAAGTAGCAGCAAGGGGGCAGGTGATGGGGGGGACTCAAATGGCCTAACTCCCACCCCTTGTTCCCTGCTACCTGCTCCCCCAACCCCCAGTGCCAGCATGGCCTGGTACCTGCCCCCTCCTGCAGTCCCTGCATCCCCCTGCCACTTGCCCCACTACTTATTCCTCCCTCCCATCTGCCCCCCTCCCATATCTGTGCCCCTTGGTGCCTGTACACCCAGCCTCCCGTCCCAGTGCCTGCATCCCCCATACCTGCACCCCCAACCTCTCCCACACTCCTAATGTTGTTTACCCATTGTCATGGCTCCTGGTCTAGCTCTGGCCCAGGGCATGCAGCACATGATCACTTCAGGTCCCCTCTGGCCAGGTAGCAGCGACAGCAGATCCATCCCTGTCCAGCTCCCACCCCAAGCCCTGATTAGGGCTGGAGTCAGAGCCACAGCAGCTGCCTGCCCCCTCCCTACCCCCTGCCCCCCAACTTGTATTTGAATCCAAGACAAGCCCCATGTCCATATTTAATGGGGGGAAAAAACCTTGTCTTGGGTTTGAGTATATACAGTAAAACTGATGGCCCAGAAACATTTTAAATTGGTAGCTGTTGAGAAAAACTTTTATCTTCTTAGTGTAAAGTACACACTATTTGTTATCATTGCTTCACATACTTTGGAGAGAAAATTATCACCATCAGCTCACTTCTAAAGTCAATGATATATGCTTAGTAAGCTAAACAAAATTTTATTTGATGTGGAAATGCAAGGTTCTGTTTTTACCCGTTAAAAAGTCTTCAAAAATCTGTATACTTATATTATTTCCATGACAAAAGCAATGATCCATGAAATTAAACCACTAGTAACAGTTTAATAGAAAGTGTCCTTTTAAAATTTACCAGTAAACATTTCTTCCATGAATGGGCCCATCAAGAGTTCACTTAGTGTCTCACCAACCATGACACACTGGAACCTTGTGCAATACCACCATGAAACTGTGTCTGTCAAAGGTTTTCTTTAGTTTGAACTATGCCTTGGTGAAATGGTTACTGTAACAGGGTGGCCTCCTTGTCAGGTCTTTGCCAGCCACCCTGCTCCTGAGGTAACTGCCTGCTTCACTCACCTGCCACGCCTTGATGGAAAAATATGAGAGTTGTTACTAAGGTGGTAGGCTATCCATTGCTCGCCCTGCTGACAAGGGCCTAATACCCGCTCCGACATCCCCTCCATGGGTCCCATGCCTTGCAGATGTTACTCTAGTGTTACTTCTCCAGCCTATGACTGTAGCAAACTGGGCACACAGCTGTAGCTCTTTTCTACAGCCCCGGAGGGCCACTCACATGCTACCCCTCTCACTGGGGTCCCACTTATCCCACCTGGCCTCATCCAGCTTCGGGTTTAGCTCTCCTCTCTTTGGTCAGCCCCAGCGCAGTCTGTTGGGTGTCTCCCGCTACCCTCACCTGAGCGTTGACTGAGCAATTCTACAACTGTAGGCCTATTTTGCTCCTAGACCCTCGCCAGGCCACTATGCCCCCACTGACCCTCCTCACTCACCCCCACTCACAGGACTTCTCTTTGTCACCCTTCTCACTCAGGGTCACTCTCGCACCCCCAGGCTTTCTCTTGCCACCTGAGCATGGCCCCAGGTCCCTCATCCAACCTGAGCTCTGCCTCAGGGCTCCTTAATGAGCCCTGGGCTTCCCCTGCCTGTTAGAATACCACCAGGGATGTGGGATTGGGGTTATTAAGGTGCCCTAACCTACCTTTCACCAGGGAGGTAACTGGCCTGGCATTTCCTAGGGGCTCCCATGTCCCTAGGAGCCCCACCAGGCCACCCATCCCCAGCAGGGTTCAGTTTTACATCTTACCCAGGACAAGGGGTCACCTCTGCCCCATTGCCCCTGCCCTTACCTCCTGACTATGGTCAGAGCAGCCTCTCAGCCTGATGCTTCTACCTCCCTCCTGCAGCAAACTGTAGCCCAGCTTATATCCCCTGGCTGCTGCCAGTTTTCTGCCCGTAACATGGCAGGCACCAAAGGTGCCCTGCCACAGTTACCTTTAACATAACACTTCTGATTTTAGTTGGTTGTTTTAAAATTAAAAAGTCTCTATACTGTTTAGATTAGTTTGGATAAAATTAAAAAATATCCAAATCCTTTAGCAAAAGTGAAATGCAACTTTTTTTTTTGATTACCCTCCAATCTTACAGGAAGGATCAAAATGCCAAGAACTATCATGAAAGATGCTAATAAAAATTTTCCAGCTGGCAGTTAAGTTTCAGAACACATCAGTTGGTTTATTGTTACACTGGCTCCAAGAGATTATTCATCCTCCATTAGACACCAGTAAAAACTGGTGGAGACCTATAGAAGGTTACTGAGCCATGGAGTGGCAAGGCAGAAGACTTTTCTGAGAACAATTACAGACCTACATGGATAGTTACTGTCTGCGGATCTGCATGCTGGATGAGAGCAGGCTGCTGCTGCAGGCTGGGGCCAGCGGCAGCACTGGGCTCTTCCTGGTGCTTGGGGTGGGTGGCAGATTGCTCTCGTCCAGCGTGCTGATCCAGGGGCATGGACCTGCCAGGAAGAGGCCAGCACAGCCCCGCAGCTCTCCCGGGCTGCATGTAGCAGCAAGAGTCACACCCCCACCCTACATCCACTTACAGTTCCCTCTGCTTTGCTCCCTGCTGCAGCCCTGGGAGTGGCTGATGCCACCTGCCTGCAGTGCCAGATCTTTGAGAATTCCAGAATTTTGAGTGCCAGATTTATGAGTTTATATTGTATACCACATGCTGGCTATAGTCTGTGTTGAGGGAGAGGGGAGGAGGGAATCCCTGCTTGAGCAGGGAGTGGTGAGGGGGAGTGGGGTGGGGCAGGAGGAAGCCAGGCAGACACTGCTGTGCCTGCAGTCTCTGCTGGAGCTCCAGCCAGAGAGCAGAGGGAAGGAGTCAGCCCTGCTGGGTTGAAGCAGAGAGCCCTGCCCAGGGCTGCAAAGCATCTGCGATGCCGGGGGACTCTAGTGTAAGTTAAACCAGGAAGGGGTCTGGGACAGACATTGCATAAACCAGTTTGACCTAAATTAGTTAAGTCATTCAACCAGGTTTATCACAAACCAGTTGCAGCCATTTTCAAATTGGTTTATGTGCACTGAGCAGCTATTCTGCTACAAGTTTAGACTAGTTTCTCATCACTTAAACTGGTTTATGTGTAATGTGTGTCCTTAGCCCAGGTGTGCTTTGGGCCATAGGAAGTTTGCTTCTGCTGATGAGGTTGGTGTGGTTTGGTGCTTGTTTAAAGGCTATGATGGGTGGTTCTGGAAAGATCTTTATAAGAGTTGGGTCTTCTTCTAGTATGAGTTGTAATTGTTTGAGGATTTTCTGTATGGGTTCCAGGGAAGGATGGTATGTCATAACTAATGGTGTGTGATTTGTGGTATCTCTAGTCCCAGCCCTGGGTTTTATGTGCCCAGGGCCCTGCCTCTTCTGGTCAGCTGACTGGCAGCAGGTGCAGGCTAATTCCCTTAGGCCTGCTACCACAGTAACCTGCAGCTGTGGGGTTTCTGCCTGACTGCTAGGGCCCTCTCTCTAGGCAGTTTCTGCCCTTAAAGGAGCAGGCACCTTAGTGCCCTGTGACAGACACTTCAATATGATCCAAATCTCATCAAAGACAAGATAAGTTTATTCATTGACTTTAGGAAAAAGCATTTGGACAGGTCTTTATTCTTTAGGAACAGCATGGAGATCACCACAATCCTGACAGAGACCACTGAGTAGTGTGTCCTTATCTTTGTTTGTTGGCAGAATTACATTTACATATAAGTAGCATTTTTTTAAAATGGATATTTAGATGTAATGCTCAAAACCAGCTACTGCTCACCTTAGAAAAGTAACTATAATAAAAAATGCGCATTCTAAAAGTCATTCTCATTTTGTACCTTATGTGTGTGTCATATTTAACCATTGCTTCTGGACACCACAGTAAAGCACGTGTATTTGGGATACTAAATCCCAAAACGGATGTGGCATAGCTGCCTTACAGCAGTGCTAGTCTAAGAGAAACATCTGAGTCTGAGAGTTCATTTCTGTATACCCAGCTCTGCTAGATTTCTGGGATTAGGATATCCCCCAGCATAGTCCAGAGACAGTATGGACATGTTTAGTGTGATCAGACCCAATTCTTGCCTTCTGTGATATTTATTAAAAGAAAGTGCTTGATCCTGCAAAGCTTTGCTACCCACCTATGTAACAACTCATATCAATAAGTCTTGCATGATTGCTATATAATGAAAAGAATATTAAAAAGCCATAATTCGTAGTACCTTTCCAAAAGAAATAAGCCTTCTAAGAGCTCAAACTAACTCATGATGAAAAACTTCAAAGCAAGAATTTTGTCACATTAGCAAAGGGAAAATGAGAACACAGGGAATAATATGAATAACAATTTCTAGTAGTTTGATTATTAATAAGACATTTTAGGTACTTCTCAAAATAACAGGGTAGCCCTTATTCCCTGTAGGGTGCTTTGCAAAAGGAATTCAATGTGGCTTTGAGCTTGTCAATTATATAGTAAGGAACAACAAGACTGTCTCTTAGGTACCCACATATTCTTTTTTAGGCTAATGGATATATATTAATATCTGTCTGTCTGATTGACTGTCTATCTTATATCTAACTATATCTGGGGCTTATGAAAGCTTGAGTATCTTTTACATAGATCATTTTTGCAAAGTGGCTCAGAATGGAGTGGTAACATGAAGCTGCGTGTGTTTGTAGAGTTGTGTGTATTTTCTCTGTACCTCTAGTTTCCATTGATGTCAATTAGAAATGCTGTTGCTCGCCCCCTCTCAGGATCAGGCATATCTTGCAAATTATTAGAATATAAAAAGGACTGTTTTTTCTTTCATTAACTTCAGTGGATGCCCCTGTCAGGCTGTATAGACCCTGTCCTGTCCTTTATTTCATTTATTAAAATTTCCCTAAAGTCAACAGGAATTTTGCACAAGAAATTAAGCAATTATGCACTTTGCTTCATAAAAAAAGAATCAAATCAGCATTAGGAGCTTGAAAATGCCACTGACACTTTGTAAGCTTTCAGTATCTCCCTAAGTAATAGTTCTTGTTTATACCTTTGAAAATTCCTTCATGAGGACTTTCCCCCTTTACTTCTTCCATTGTGATTACTCTGTTGTAAAAATGTTTTTTTGTTATTCTTTGTATGGCGGGGCCTAATCCAGAGGAACACTGAGAACTAGTAATGCCTCCTCCCAAAATTAAGAATTGCTTATGCTCAGCACCTCTCAGGATTTGTTCCCCAGCTAATTGCACACTATATTAATTGCACTGATACGCATCTGGCATTTGGGAGTATAAAATAGCAGTCGTCACAGTAGAAATAATATCAATTAGTCATAGTAGAAATAATAATTAGGAATATCTTGTAAAATGTTTGGCCACAGAATACAAAACAGATTAGAAGTTATGCATTCTTTTCCATGGTAACAACGGTACAAACTAGAAAAGTAGTAGATCTCTTTATTTCCCTTCAGGGATTTCTATTGCTGTTTTTGACGAACAGGATATGGAAATTGGATTGTTGTATGACAATTATAGCTTCCAAGAAGAAAATAAATCCAAATTGTGCTGTTGCAAATAAAGCTGAATGAATAATTCATAGTGCATAATTCATCTGATGAATTTCACCCTCTTTTTCAAAATAAATTGTCTGTGGGCAGCTTCCAATCCTCTCAAATGTATGTACTGTATTATCTGAAATTATTAACCATGAAAATGATCTATAGCTTGCATGTGAGCAATTCTTATAATTTATAATTTTATATCTGAGATTTAGACTGTCATGGTTAGTCTAGATCGGGAACATAGGTCACATCTTTGTTATGTTTCTATTCCCTTCCTAGATGACTTTAACACTTCAATCATATTTTTCATGTAAAAAGCATGCAGGCGGAATAAATTCTCTTCCTGTGATTTCTCTATTTGTTTGGAGCTTTGGAAATTTTTTCTTATGTTTCAGTTAACAACATTTCACTGAATGCCCCTGAAAATGTCATAGATCTTTATGATTATTCCAAATCAGTATGGTCTGTGTTTGTAGGAAAAAGGAAAAACAGCCTAGGTTATGACAGGTTATATGAACCCATAGCTCTAATTATAACCTGGTCAGAGAGGCAAAGTTTCAAGGAACATGACTCTATTGAGATATGCTCTTGCAAAGTCTTGGCAGCCCCTTGCTGTCATCGGAGTGAATTAGGGTTGAAGGTATTCAGCACCCAGCAGTACTTTAATGCTCTAGAAAGACATTACATACTCAGCGCCAACTCAATAAAATCCAAGGGCTGTATTCTCTGGTCTGGCATATCTGAGCTTGGCAAAAGAGTAGGAATGAGACAAAGGTGACAAAGCTCTTTTTATGGCTCACAGATTTTAAAGTTCCTTTAAACTGGCCAGGCTCCTCAATGCAAGTTAGATCACCCTGAGCCCCAATATTTCCAGTTGCCAATGACCTATGTAGCCTGGGTGTACATGGGTTTGTACTTCCCTCCCAAATTGAGGGAATTATTGGCAGCACCGTGTACTGTGGAGGGACACAACAGCCCGGCGGCCGCCTCCATCCCAGGAGCGTGCATGTAGCTGTTTGTCACTCCTGGGAGCTGCACAGTGAAACTGGTGTGGGGGGATGGGTGGGCAGGACTGTGGGGATTTTGCAGGTCCAGGGGGTTTGGCAGGATCAGAGAGGGTTGGCAGGTATGAAGGGGATTGCCTGTTTGGGTTGGGGGGGTGGTGAGGTTGGGAGGCTAAAAAGGGCCCAGTCAGGGTTGGGGAGGTAGGATTAGCACAGTCACAGGGCTGGAGTGAGTGGTTGGGCTTTCCCTATCTTAGCACTGTGCTGTGAACATGTGCAGGTGTTCATGAGATTGGGTTAACCCTTTCTAAGGTCAGTTGAAATACTCAGCTGATCTAACTTAAATTGGGTGCAGCATTTTGAGGGCAATTTAAGCCCTCTGCATGAATATATGATTTTGCATTTACAAAACCCTGGTTAGGTTGATCCAAATGCAATGACTGTACATACCTATAGAATTGCCAGATTGATTAATCAGTAAAATTGAACTAAGTGGGTGATGCCTGGGTCAAGGCATATAGGTGGTAATGTCCTTGTTACTGGTTGTGCTATTGGTTTTCTCTTGGTAAGTGAAGGTTGTCACTTTTCAAGGCTGTCCATAAGGCATCTCTTCTGAGCTTTACATTCATACATAAGTCCGTTTCTGATCTCCCTCCCAGGAAATCTTAAAGAGTTTGCTTGTTTGTTAGACCATTGTTGATCAACGTGGATTTCTCAGTAGTACTGGATCAAAGTTTGAGAAAAACATGTAGAGCAGTTATTCCTATTGTTAACACTGTAGTACTGAACTGGGTTTTTTTATTTTTTTAGTGTGTGCTTTGCATACTAGGGCTGTGGGAAATTCCACTGGGTGTTTTGTTTCGATGCTGTTTCAATTCATTTCAAGCTCAAAACAGTGAAATCAAAATGAAATGAGAGGCTTCGAAACAGCCTCAAAACAAAACAAGGGCACTCAAAATGTTTCAGAAGTTTTGAAAAGTTTTGAGTTTCAAAGCTGAGCTTGCTTGCAGGGAAACAAACTAAGGAAAGGAGGGAAGAAGAGGTGGGGAGGACTGCTCTGATATTGTCATGTGTAGCTGACCAGTGACTTTGATCCTTCTCTGAGGTCCCTTCCAATTCCAGTGCTCTGGGGGAGAGACAGAAAAACAGCTTAAAAAGCAGCATCATTTGAACTGAGCTTTCTCTGTGCCTTGGGGTCAGTTACTGCGCTGTGTTTTCCAGCAGCAACAGAGAAAGGCTATCACTTCTTACTTGCTAGCTTGTTACTAGCATGTGGGATCCAATACCTTTTGCTTTCCTAATACCCTTTTATTATTATTATATTCATTCATTCCTTTCAATTTATTCCTCCCCCAAAATCCTCTTTTTGTTAGTTTATTTTGATTATTTTCCGCCCAGAAAAGAAATCTGTGCTCTCTCTCTCAGTGTGCATTTCATTCACTGTGAAGGCAAGCAAAGCATATATTGCATATTATAATATAGAATTTATTCAGGGGCACATATATACATTTATATGTTATATATTACATAAATACATACAATTATCTACAGATATTACATAAATTACATACAGATTACATTACAGAAGAACACACAGATTTTCCAGCACACCAAACACAATGAAACATACCATGAAGCATGCTGGAAAGGTAGCTGGCAACCCTTCAGGGAGGGGCAGAAGAGGGGGGAGAGGGAGAGATGTAAGTTCCTCCCCCCCCCCCACGCCCCCAAACTGAGACATAGCCTCTTTCCTACAACAAGCAGGCATGAGGCTTCCAGTTCTATTGGGAGCAAGGAGGGGGGAGCAGTGCCACTGTAATGCCTGAATCTGCATCCCCTCCAAGAGCACCAGCTATAATGCCCCCCCACCACTACCACCATGATAACAAGCAGCACCGGCATAAGTCTCCTCCACCCCCATTTCACTTTCCATCCTGAGCCTTCTAGTGTCAGAGAAAGAACTGGAGCTGGATCCGGATCCAGTGCTATAGCAAGAGAAATTCTGGGGTAGGATGGGGAATGATCTGAGTTTGTGCTCCACACCCCTCAGGTTTCCCCTACAGCCAGGTCTACTTCCCCAGAAGGCACTTCAGAGGAGGTTGAAGTAGAGGTTATGGAGGCAAGTGGCTCAGCTGAATCTGCTCCACTTGTTGCTGTGCCTCTGCCTGCTGAGGAGGGGGAAAAGGCAGTACCCACACATGCACCCGCACCCCAGAAGAAAGCGGGTAGTGTGGTCTGGGATCATTTTGAGTTGGCAGTTGATCCCACATATGCTATCTGCCTGCACTGCCTAACCAAAACCAGCTGGGGCAAGGGAAATAAAACACATGAGCACCATGGGGATGCTGATGCGTCTCTGCAGGCACCACCCCATTGCCCTTGCTCCTCCTCAGCCTGGCACCAGTGGAAGCGTGCCCAAAAAGAAGTCCCCCTCTTGCTCCAAAGCCCCCACCCCTCCAAAGCGGAGACAGGCTACCTTGGAACAGTGGGGGAAAGGTGGATAGAAAGGGGGGCGCATTCCAAAGGTGAGTGAGATCACCCAGAGCATTTGGGAGATGCTTGCTGTGGATGGCCAGCCCTTCTAAGTTGATCAGCCAGGGTTCAGGCGGCTCACAGCACTTATGGCCACATCATACCAAGTGCCCACACGCACCACCATCAGCAGGACAGTAATGCCCTCCCTGTATGAGACATGCAGGGAGTACTTGAGGAGCAGCTGCACAAGGCAGGTTTGCAGGTGGCCTTACACTTCACCTCAGACATCTGGAGTAGCCAGGGTGGACGTCATGAATACCTCTCCCCCACAGGGCACTGGCACAACTAGTCAGGTCATCAGTGGGCTCTCCTTCAAGCCAAGGTGATGGACGAGTCTCACACAGCAACAGAGATCATGGGGCCCATGAACTGCTTGGTGCGGGGGTGGCTTATTGGGTAGGGCTCAGGGGTGGCTTATTGGAACTCACTCGGGTTCATGGTCATCAACAATGGGGTCAATATGGTTAAGGCAGTCTGTGATGCCAACTTTGTTGGCATCCACTGTGGTGCACACAACTTCCACCTCATTGTCAGGGTGATCTTGGAGGGGGGCAGAGCTGCTGGTCACTGCATCAGCACCACCAGCAAGCTTGTTTCCAATCACAGGAAGGTGGCAGGCTACTTCCACCGGAGCATCGAGTGGGGCAAGATCCTGTGGGACAAACAAACAAACAGAGCTGAACATCCCCCAGCACAAAATCATGCAGGATGTGGAGACTTGGTGGAACTCCACATACCTGATTGTAACAGGGGATCTCCTTGGGGCCAATTACCCAGTGGCCCACCCACCTGTTTCTGGGCTAACTGCCCACCTTCTCACTCACCATGCCTTGTTGGCAATTAATTAATTGATGCAAATTAAGCAGGAGGCTGCCCATTCCTTGTCCTGATGCCAGGGGGTGCTATCTGTGGCTCCATTCCTCCCCTACACCAGAGCCCAAGCCTCGCAGATGGCATCCATAGTTCTCACAATCACCAGCCCCTTGCTGGGCCCCAGAATCCTACTGTTGAACCCCTCTACAATCCCTCCATTCCAGCAGCCTAATCCTTCTTCATTCTCGGCAACATGGCTCCCTGAACTGCTTCCCCCTCACAGGTGTGGTCCCCCCCCGGGACCTTGGGCTACTAACCCTGGCTCATCTCCAGGCCAGTCAGAACCCCAGGCCCTCAGTTCTTGGGAGTTCCTTGCAGTGGCCCCCTTGGCCCTTTGACCCTTCCAGTCCTGGCCCCAGCATTGACCAGTCGGGGGAAATGTCAGACAGATTCATGAGTCCATGGCCTCACACTCTTACTCTGGGGTCCACCTTCCAGACCCTGCAAAAGGGGGTAACCCACCCAGTTGTGGGGGCTAGGGGTTAAGGCGCTCTGTCCCACCTTTCACTAGAGTGGTAACTGGCCTGGCATTTCCTGGGGGCTCCCGCACCACTGGGAGCCCCACCAGGCCACCCACTCCCAGCAGGGTGCAGTTTTAGGTCATGACCAGGACCAGGAGCCTCCTGACCATCCCCTACAGTTCCTCCCTTACTTCCAGATAATACCTGCAGCCAGGTGATGTTGTTGCCTAGCTCCCAGTAGCGAAATGTCCTGCTTATATCGACAGTCCTGAATCTAAAATGGCTGCCCTAATCTGGCACCTGCCAGCTGCTGTCTCAGGCCCTTAAAGTGGTAGGCACAAACAGTGCCCTGCCACACTGATGCTCAAAAGGCTGGTGGAGCAACAGAAGGCCATCCATGAGATGCAGTTGTGTGGCACTCTTCTCACTCCATCCGAACTGCCTTGTTTTTTTTTACCCTAGGGTTTGACAACCATTTAGTGTCCCACTCTCAGAGATGGAGTGGGCACTCACGGTATCACCAGCCAGCAGAGGAAGAACATGTCCCTGCTGAGCTCCTGTGCCAGGATGAATTTGGAGGTATGGGCAAGGGCTGTGGGGAAGGTGGAGACCCCAGGCCCTGGGCATGCCCACTTACAACTGCACCCTGCCAGGGTTGGGAGCCCCAGGAAATGCCAGGACCAAGGATCTCACTGGTGAAAGGCGGATAGGAGGCACTGTAACATCCAGTCACCACACACATGGATATCTTTGACAAGCCTGAGGTTGGCTGGTTGCAGTGGAGTTGTGAGGCTCCAGGTTTGCTCAGCTTAGCTGCCTTGGTTACCAGCTTTTGGGTTGAAAAACCCTTAGTCAGGCTGAGGAAGCACCTGCAGTTGGTGTGTGTGCTGTTCCTGGATGGAAGGAATAGTAAAGAAGCCAGAGGCTGGCATGCAATGCAGGCAAGAAAGCCAGTCAGTGAAAATGGAAATGGAGGTGTCAGGGGGTGAGGGACAGGCTGGGGTTGATGGGGGTGGGGGTGGGTGGGAAGGGGAGTGTAGCAGTGCAGGTAAAAGTGGAGAGGTACCTGGGGAGTCAGATGTCCAGCAGGTTGTAGTGTGTTGGAATTCAACTGTCTGTATTGAGTCCATGAGTTTCTGTACCTAGGAGGTTGATGAAGTGTAGTTCAGAGGCTTGGCTGTGAAAAGTGGTTTGTAAATTCCCTTTGAGGATCAGGTCTGAGAGATTGGAGGCAGGTAGTTCGGAGGCTCCAGCACCAGTGAGGGAATGCCTTAACACACACACAAAGTCACACATTTCAGGAGTTTTGCTCATCAGCAGTTTCAAGTGCAGTTTCCCAGAAACCCCTGTACCTATCTCTTTGAAATCTGGTAGGCTTTATGGCCTCAGAAGGGGCTACCATGCCTGCTGTTTTCACCCTGCTGTGCCTTAACATACACACACAGTCACACATGTCACGAGTTTTGCTTGTCAGCAGCTTGAGGTGCAATTTCCCAGAAACCCTTGTACTTATCTCCTTGAAACTTAACAGGCTTTGTGGCCTTAGCAGGGGCTACCCTCTCTGCTGTTTTCATTTGAGTCAGGCAAGAAATCACAAAGTTATAGGTATTTTTTGTGATTCCCCATTATAGCTTATGGGTGAAATGTTGAAACAGTGAAACAGTTTTGACGAAACACAATGGAACACTGCTTTCAAAAAAGTGAAATGAAACACTGTCCCTTTGAAATGGCAAAATGGAAATCAAAACTAAACGGTGCTGCTTTGCACAGCTCTAGTGCATGTGTCAGGGGCCAGGGTGACCATGCTGTGTACACAGAAGGGGAGACAACTGGGTGCTTGTGCCATGCACAAAAAAGGAGTCAGGCTTCCTGTACTGGAGGTGGATGGAAAATGGTAGGCAATGTATATGGCAAGGGGGGAGGGCACTGCAGTGGGTAGGAGCTGGACTGTATGTGCTGGGCTACCTATGTAGTGGGGAAAGAGCTCAGACCAGTGACTGCCTGTACAGCAAGCAATTCCTGGGTCTGCAACCATGCCTTGTGCAATCCCTGGGACTATGCTCATGCCACTATTTCACCCAGCTGCCTGGTAATTGGAGGGCCATATCCTAAACCATCTATATAATGGACAAGTGCTCAGTAGGATCTGTTTCAGCATGGTACTTAATCTTATGGCTAACTTTTAGGCCTGGGAATAGACCTGGTGCAGTTAATGTGATGTGCTTTTAAGTACTTTGCTGAACCAGGCCTAGACGTTCAGTACAGTTCAACATATTTCCTATAAGTATATAGTACATTGGGATGTTAGAGGTTGGCATGTGATGCTGGGTTTTCATCCATGTAAGATCAGTCTTGCTGTGGGAAGTAACAACTAAGGCCTGATTTTCACTGCTCTGCATCTCATATAATCATAGATTCATAGATGTTAGGGTCAGAAGGGACCTCAATAGATCATCAAGTCCGACCCCCTGCATAGGCAGGAAAGTGTGCTGGGTTCAGATGACCCCAGCCAGATGCCCTGTAATGCCCATTAGAAGCACAATGCTTCTGTACTGGTGGTTCTATACATAGGGTGGCCATATGTCCTCATT
>NW_005841858.1:2182713-2183213 GCF_000455745.1 Alligator sinensis
GCAGGACAGTCCCATTTTAAGCACATGTCCGGAGCGTTCCATTGGTTTTGTGGTCTCCTGCCCTGTTCTCCATTTTACCCCTGCCCCCAACACACAACAGTGTGCTCTGCTGAGACCACAGCTCAGAGATAGCTGAGTGTGTCAGAAAGCAGGCTGTCCCATTTGCACTGGATGCAGGTGTCGCCGTGGATGTAGTCTTTCTGGACTTCAGCAAGGCCTTTGACACTGTCTCCCACCCCATCCTCATTAAAAAACTAGGCGACTGTGGCATTGATGCCTACACAGTCAGATGGATTGCAAATTGGCTGAAGGGTCATACTCAGAGGGTGGTGGTGGACGGGTCATATTCGACCTGGGGGGAAGTGGGCAGCAGAGTCCCCCAGGGCTTGGTCCTTGGGCCCGCACTGTTCAATTTCATTACCAGCGATTTGGACGACAGGGTGAAAATTTAAACAGCATGGGGTGTTTAAATTTGCTGATGATACCAAAATTTGGGGTGA
>NW_005841858.1:2183303-2187706 GCF_000455745.1 Alligator sinensis
CCTTCTTGAGAGCATGGAGGCAGAAAGGGATCTTGGAGTCATTATTGACTCCAACATGAACATGTGCCGACAATGCAAGGTCACGGTCGGCAGGGCTAACCGGACCTTATCGTGCATCCACAGGTGCATCTCAAATAGGGCCAAGGAGGTGATCCTCCCCCTCTACGTGACACTGGTCAGGCCACAGCTGGAGTACTGTGTCCAGTTCTGGGCACCCCACTTCAAGAGGGATATGGACAACATTGAGGGGGTCCAGAGGAGGGCCACTTGTATGATCCGTGGACAGCAGGGAAGACCCTACAATGAGAGGCTATGGGACCTGAACCTGTTCAGCCTTCACAAGAGAAGGCTGAGGGGGGACCTTGTGATCGTCTATAAACTCACTACGGGGGACCAGAAGGGTTTGGGGGAGACCTTGTTTCCCCCAGCGCCCCCTGGGATAACAAGGAATAACAGCCACAAGTTGTTGGAGAGTAGGTTCAGATTGGACATCTGTAGGAACTACTTCACAGTTAGGGCGGCTAGGATCTGGAACCAACTTCCAAGGGAAGTGGTGCTGGCTCCTACTCTGGGGGTCTTTAAGGAGCGGCTTGATGCCTACCTGACTGGGGGCATTTGAGCCCAGTTTTCCTCCTGCCCAGGCAGGGGTTCAGACTTGAAGATCTACAAGGTCCCTTCCCACCCTACTTCTATGATTCTATGAAACTAGGGAAATATGGTCACCCTAATTTCACATCCACTTCATGCAGGAATAAATAACTACACAAAAGTTATAGCAGTGAAGCAATCAGGCCTATAGGGATTATATATACCATTGCTGTTTATAGGATTTACTGTTATTTCTAAAGTAGTGAGTAAAAGATGATCATTTTGCCCCTCTGGCTGGCTAATCAGTATTGCCAGGATATAAATGCTAATGCTACTGTTGCCAAAGATTTAGTAGCTGTCTGTGCTTTGGAGTAAGATGTTTTGGATTGTATTCCATATGATAGAAGTTCTTGTATCTTCCACTTCTGCTTCCACTTACTCAAAATCCAGCAGTACATAATGACTTCGATGGGTTTGAGATCAGACCCATGACTACTGCTGACCAGGTGGTGTTTTAAAAAATCTAAGGCTTTTTCTAGAGGTGTGCAAAATGGCCCGTATTTGATTCAGATTCTGCCCAAATTGGGGACAGTGATTTGATTAATTGATTCAGCTCACTGTCCCCAATTTGATTCGGCCAAATCCGAATCTGAAGATTCACTGCTGATTTGGAGAATCGGCAATTCGGCCATAGACACTAGGGCTGTGCAAAACAGGCCCTATTCAATATGGATTCAGCCTGAATCAGGGACAGTGATTCGATCCATTGATTTGGATCACTGTCCCTGATTCGATTTGGCCGAATACAAATTTGAAGATTCTATGCTGATTCGCCAAATTAGCGATTTGGACATAGGCACAGCTTTAAAAGTTTTTTTCTACATACCTTGAGGTAGCAGGCACAGCTCATGATCACTGAGGTGCTGGGGTGGATGGAGCATCCCACAGCAGTGCAGGGGGCTCTCGTGTGCTCGGCAACAAGCCCGGAAGTGGAACGGAAGTACTTTCAGTCTACTTCCAGGCCTGCCAGGGAGCACACTGCGGGCCCCCCCGACATCCCTCTGGCTTGGCAATCAGCCACAGGCTTTGGGGGGTGCCCCCCCAGACCCAGGAGGCACTAGTTGCTGAGCCTGGGGGGTGCAGGGAGGCCCCCTTGTGCGCTCCCTGGTGGACCAGAAGTGCAGGGGCTGAAATGTCTCTGTTCATATTTTGGCATGTTATTTTTTAATTTCTCTCCAGGAAATTCAAAAACCTAGTGCAGATTCTAGCTCACAGTGCTGGTTAACAAAATACACTCTGGACTCGAAGTATGGACCACCTATACCTTAATTAGATACTGAAAGAGAGGAAAGAGTTTAATCCTATTCAGAACTATAGGATTTCAATTCACATGACTTCCTGAGAACATTTCCAGTGAGTTTGGCATTTGTGGTTTCATAACCTCTGAGATGCTTCTTGAATTTTGGATTAATGTAAACTTGAAAACTTGAGTAGAAAAGATGTTTGTTTAATCATATTAGTAAGGAAATGTGTTGGGCCATATTAAAATCCCAGAAATTAAACCAAATTTGATCCCACAGCTTTTACTTCTAATGTGCCCTGCGGGTGGTATATTAACCCCACTGCATATGTGTAAGGATATTGGTTCTCTCCAAAAGAGGAATAACACTTTCCTTTACTCCCCTACAGATCAAATGCACTGAAGAAGAATCTGAGGTAGATTTTTACCTCCAATCTCAGCATTCGGATGATATTTTTCTTGTGAGCAGCTTGTAGCAAATTGTATGTAAGAATAAAACAGGTAAAATTGTTTCTGATTATGATGATGGTCTCCCATTTAAAATATTGATAATGTAAGAAAAGTATACCTAATTCTAAAAAGTACTAAAGGTACCAACAGAAATGATTGCTTATGTTTGTATTGGTGTCCTGAAGGACTTGCAATATGCAGTAGGAGAAAAAATGAAAGGCTTTTTTCCCCTGGATTTTCCAAAACAATGGCAAAGCGAAGCAGTAGGACTCTGAGTGAAGCAGGGATTTACACTGAATTCTCAATAAATAAATCATGAGAATTTCAAAGGCTGAAAGTATATCCACAAAGACAAAATTCACAATTTACAAATTTTCATAGCACTCAAGCATAGCCAGTGAGGAGGTGTAAACAAAGGCACTTACTTGAGGGAAGTAGCTGTGCAGAATAAAAACAATGTCAGCCTTGTTTCACTTTACATGGGACCTTCTCTGTTTCTCTACTTGAGAAAATCATCTGTTGGAGTTCTTGGGTGAACTCCACAGCTGTTTTGATGCTAGCTCTTGATGAGGTGGATTTGCCTGTAAGATAATATGGGTGAGAATAAACTATCTGGAAAATGACTTACAAGAAAAAATGGGGTTGGAGTGGTGGTGCAGTGATGATGGTTCAGGATTTTTTTTTTTAGCAATATTTTTATTTAACTTATTGTATGGTTGGGAGAGAGATTAGATAAGCTTTCAGCCACAATTTATGCTCCTCTTTAGATCAGGAAAAAAGCATCTTCGGACCTGTTGTGTTAATTCAGAAGCTGCTTGCATTGTACTAGGTCCTGGAAGGTGCTGTATATACTCAGCACCTCAGTCATTATTGACTTGACACATGTCAGGTCAACACTCAGGATCTCAATATCATGCTGTTAGGCAGGAGGACATGACACAAAATTATACACACGCACACATAAACTGCACACAGGACACTATGGGTTCACACACATATACACATACACAACCACGCAAACATGCACTTTGGTGGTGGCTGTATGTTAACATTAGTGGGGTTAATTGGGGTCACTTGGTGCCTGGGGTTACTTGGGATCCCTCGGGGTTACTTGGAGTCACTTGGTGCCCCAGGCAGAGGTGAACCGGGGGGAAAAGCAGGGAGGTGAAGGTGGAAAGAAGACAGGAGGCAGCTGGGAGGTTGCAGGGGGCAGAGCCAGGAGACAGAGAGTGTTGGAGCTGGGAAGCAGAGACAGAAAATCTGGGAGGCTGCAGGGGACAGAGCTGGGAGACTGAGAAGCTGGAGGCTGCAGGGGGCAGAGCAAGAAGCCAGGAGGCAAAGAAGCTGAGAGGCTGCAGGGAGCAGAGAGAGAAGCTGGGAGGCAGTGAGGGTTGGAGCCGGGAGGCAGAGACAGAGAAGCTGGGAGACTGCAGGGGACAGAGCCGGGAGATGGAGAAGTCAGAGGCAAAGGAGGCTGCAGGGGGCAGAGCCAGGAGGCAGGTCGGGGTTGCAGAGAGCTGGGAGGCAGAGGGCAGAACCGGGGGGGGGGGGGGGGGGGAGGAGGGGGGGGGGGGGGCCAGACACAGAGGAGCAGGTGCGTGTGATGGCCAGTAGAAGTCTTCTCCAGTGAGGTGTTGTCTGGAGAGGGTCGTTGGCAGGGCCTCTGGGTGGATAGGTGGTGTGGTGTAGTGCTGGTCTGAATGGAGAAGGCGTCCCAAGGAGGTCACACTCTACCACCCCTTTTGTAGGGGTGGGCTACCTGTGGGAAGGACATGCCCAGGCAAGAGCCAATTCTGCTCACATGAGTTCATGCAGTTCCAGGTATCCTCATTGTCTAGTGGGATACAATGGTGGAGTTGCTGATTTCTATTCTGTTCTTTGTTTCCATTTTGCTGATTTCTTAGAGGGTCTTTTTCTTTCAAATATTGGGTTTTGGCTCTGGTTCTGGGAGTTGGGCTGTGATTTCAGGGAGAGTCAATGCAAGGCAGTGGTCTGGACGTTAAGTTGATGATCTGGGCATTAAGTTGATGTTCCAGTCATTAAGTTGATGGTCCGGTCATTCAGC
>NW_005841858.1:2187750-2188173 GCF_000455745.1 Alligator sinensis
AGGCCTCTACCATTATGTCTCAAGCACCCTCATTCACTCTCATTCATCCAGGAACCAATTTACATAGGAGGGGTAGGTATGAATCACAGTTACAACACAGTTACAAAAGGGTATGCCTGGGCAGGGGACACAAAATGGAGACTTGACATTACAAGATGGAGACTTGACATTACTGTGACTAACTTTACAGAAAAAGGCCTAAATCATACAATGTCAATATAAAACAGTAAAACTCAATATTGTCATATTGAATGAAATAGTTTGAATGTTTGTAAAGATTGCCCATTAGCCAGTTTCAGGAAGAAGATAGGATTTATCTCCTTATCTAGCTCATTGTTTCGGAGCTACGTGCGAAATGTCGTGACTTCACTTAAAGTCTTAATTTAAATTGTATCTTTAGAAGTTTTTTACAAAGAAAGCAAA
>NW_005841858.1:2188710-2195806 GCF_000455745.1 Alligator sinensis
TGTTTTTAATGTTTGTGGTGTTTCTTAAAGCTAAGCAGTGTTATATACGTAGTAAAGAGTTTTAAAATAAAATTGTGTTGTATAAATTAAGTGTGTAATCATTGTGAAATCGTGCAATCAGCTAACTACTCCCCCAGCCAGTGCATCAAAACGAATCAGTAAATTGTGTGGGATTTTCTCTATTCCATAACCCACTAGAGACAAATATAAACATAATAGGAATACAATATAAAACAGTAAAAATCAATACAAAAATAACAGAACACTTTTTACAATGTAAAAAGGGGCTTGTTACAATAATGGCATACAAGAACTTAGCTTACCTATAACTACCTATAACTACTTATAAGGGATAGATGGGGCAGAGAAAGAGTCATAAATGGTTGGGGAAGAGGAGAAAATGTATTTTTAAGTTAAAAAAAAAAAGAAAAACCTGGGGGTTTTGCTACATAATCAGATCAACTTTGACAGGATCCTAGCCTT
This sequence comes from Alligator sinensis, assembly GCF_000455745.1. NCBI lineage: Eukaryota > Metazoa > Chordata > Crocodylia > Alligatoridae > Alligator > Alligator sinensis. The sequence goes on from NW_005841858.1 coordinate 2,189,194, forward strand.
TAGAGCAGGGGCAGGCAATTATTTTGAGCAGAGGGCCGCTCACCTAGTTTTGGCAGGCTGTCAAGGGCCACATGGGTAGCCCTACCCCTTGACAGGTGTCCCACCCCCTGGTCACCATCTTGGGACCAACGTCCCAATGTCTTGGGACCAGTGTCCCATGGACAGTACCGGTAGGGCCCAAAGCGGGGCACAGGCAGGCAAAGGTCTGTGGAGCTGGGCTGGGCTGGGCTGCACCAGCAGGGAGGGGGGAACTGTCCCAGCTCCTTGGAGCCCCTGCCAGCTGGGACCCCATGCTCCTGCCACCCTGCTCTAGGCCCCACCGGCACTGGCCCCAGGACACTGGTGCGGGCCCTATGCTCCCACTGGCTCCCTACCCACTCACACCCAGTGCCCCCTGGCCCCACAGTACAGGCAGGGGACAGCGCACAGCCCCAACCCCCTGCTTGCTGGCAGGGTAGAAGCTGGTGCTGAGTTTGGGGAAAAGCAGCCCCTCACCTGCCCCATGGCTGGCGCCCCATGTTGCAGGCACTCTCAGCCCGGGTGGGGCTGTCCGGAGCAGGCACAGGGAGCCCCAGACAGGCTGTGAGCAGGTGCGGCATGGGGCGCTGGCCATGGGATGGGCGAGGGGCCACTTTTCCCCGCGCTCAGCACCAGCTTGAAACCCACCCCACTGCCAGCCTGGCAGTGGGGCCATGTTACAAGGTACTGCTGAGTGCAGGGGTGGGAAGAAAGCAGCCCCTCCCAACCCATGCCCAGTGCCCCGCACTGCAGCTGCTTGCAGCCCGCTTCGGGCTGCCTGTGCCTGCTCCGGACAGCCCTGCGGGCTGCAAGCACCTGCAGCATGGAGTGCCAGCGATGGGGTGGGCGAGGGGCTGCTTTTCTCCGTGCAGGAAAGGAGCCCAGGGAAAAGCTGAGCATGGGTGGGGGAAGCGGCCCCTCCCCCATCCCACACCCGGTACCCCACGCTGCAGGTGCTTGCAGTCCACATGGGGCTGATCAGAGTGGGCACAGGCAGCCCCATGAGGGCTGCAAGTAGCTGCAGTGCGGGGCACCAGGCATGGGTGGGGAGGGGCCGCTTTCCCCCCACACTCCTTCCATGCTCAGGGTCCCCGTCCCCATCCCCCCCACTTACCTGAGCTTCCTGCACCAGGGCAGGCACATGCTCCCAGCCCAGAAACCCCGGCAGGGGCTTCCGGCTGTGGGGTGGGCCCTGCTGTTGTTGGAGCCCACTGGGCTTCCCCTGGGTCCTACTGCCCTTGGTTTAAGTCATTTTTGACAGGAACCAAGGGCAGAGAAATATTAATATTCCAAATTTTTTTAGGGGCCCTGTGGGCTGGATAGAATGGCCTCATGGGCCGGATCTGGCCTGCAGGCCATATTTTGCCCACCCCTGCTTTAGAGTATATTCCTTCTTCCTGTTGAAATGTAAACTACAACAGTACACAACTATTGGAGGAGATCGGTACATTTGGAAAATGTTCTGCTGTCCCTCAGGAATGACCAGAACAGTATTGTGTGCTGCATTTAGAACTAGAGCACAGGATTTCAGTTCCCTTAGCTGACAACTAGATATACTTTTTCATTCTTTGGGGTGCTTCTGAAACTGAGATCAAAATACATTACATTGATGAGAATTTATCTTTACAAGTGTCATCTACAAGTGATACTGAATAAGAGGGTAGGAGCAACTGACATTAATTTGAATAATAAGCAAACTATCAGAGCTTCATATTCAGGCATGTTAAATTGTCTTTTTGATGCTGTGGCTTGAGTTATGCTGGCTCATTGTCACCCTCTCCAGCAACCTGCAGGTGTTAGTATAACCCTAGCAAAGCTAGAATAATGTAGAATAGCCTTGAAGCTCCTTTAAGATGCGCCTTGGGACACAGTTGATGCCCATTGGTTTTGGGAGCCTCAAAGATTGCCCCTGAGCTGTGCCAGGGAGTTATTCCTGAGATCTGTGGAGGATGGCTTTCATCTGTTTCTGAATTATGAAGCTCTGTGCCTGAGGATGAAGCTCAAAGTTAAGAACTATAGGTGTGTACAAAAGTTGTTTTTTTCACATTTAAAGCACTTTATTGTCTTGATTTAACAGAAGTGCATGGCTTTACAGCACTTTAAAATGGGTGCAGTGCTTTAAATTAAACTTTGTTAAATGAGTTATTAAATTTGAAGCACTGTATTTTTCAGTACTTTAGCAACCTACAGCCCTTTAAATAACTTCTTTATGCTATTCACATTTCTGACCAGTGGAGAATATTGGCACTAGATTTGGACCCAACCCCTATACCTTTGTTCCAGGTGAGCACAACCCTCAGACTGACCACAACACCTGTCAGTTCATAACAGGTGAATTTACTGGTACAGAGTATTAACAGAAAAGCAACAAAACAAACAATCAAGCAATTTTATATCTACCAATCCAAGGGCTGTCATCAGAGTCAAAGTACATCTGGTCAGGATGCAAGGTTCACTTCTGAGACTCTTTCTTAGGTGTCAGATGTCAGCATGGTATGTCAGCGATCTGGAGGTGGGATGCTGAGGCCCACAGCCCCCCTCCAGTAGGGTACATGAGACCAGCTGCTGGTATACCCTTAACGGCGGTGGGGATAGGGACCCTTCTCATAGCGGAGAAGGAGGGATGGGAGGGACAGAAAGGAAAAGGAGGCGGCACAGGAAGGGACTCTTTGTTAATCTCAAGTCTCTGCTTTTGTATTCTCCTTCCCCCTTGATGACTCCTGATGACACTTCATCCATGGCTGTCTCTGGTTGGTTGTCTCTCTGTGGTCACATGTCCATGTAGCCTTCCGGGACTTCTCCTAATTTGGTCTATTCCCCCAGCACTGGGACTCAGGCCCCTCTGCTCTTTGAGGCCTTGTAACTGGTGTCACTTATTTTGTGTTATGGGCACTATGGCACATACTCCTCTGGTTCCCAGGCTGTTTTCTAGGCTATAAGTCCTTGTTGTGTTAAACAACCTGCCTGCCTTGAAGGCTGTAGTGTTGTGTTATGGGATGCCCCCCCCTCAATTCTCAGGCTGTGTTCATCCATTGGCCTTGATGCTAGACAGCTGGTCTGCTTCCAAGGCCATGAGAAGCTTTGTGTGTGTGTCTCCCAAGCTCTTAGAACTCCAATTAACCCTGCTGCCTATCCTGAACCCTTATAATGCATATATCTATACCTATAAGCCAATTCCCCTAAAACAGGCCTTTAAATACTGTTTTAAAGCCAACAGAGAAGCTCCAGGAAGCTATGGAGTGCCTCCTGTCTCCTAGCCTGGAAAGTGCAGGGAGGCTCAGAGTCAACCCCGCCATAACACTGCACTTCTGTCAAGTTTAAGAGCACTGTAACTTTATAGTGCTATAAAATGTGCTCAAACTTCCAGTGCTGTAAAACGTGCACGGAGCATATGATGCTAGGCTTTAAAGTTTCAACAGCTATAACTGAATTATTGACAGGACACTGGCACCTTTTTTATCCTATGCTTTACTTCAGAAATAATTTAGCTTCCTTGCACAGCCCATCTTGTATTGATACCTCTGTACAAGTCCTTTTCTGTCACCATTTCTAGCTTATGATTTTATAGTGAAATCCTGGCCCCACAAAGATTTAAATGGGGGACATAGTCATAACATGTGCTGAGTCTAATACTTGGAATTCTTTGCCCCACATTGTTGGCTAGCATCTACTGTGGGATGAAGGAAAAACACAATGAAAGATTTATATTTCTAGTGAATGGCATTTGCTGTTAGCTTGAATTCCTTCTAGATGGTTTTATTGGGTTGATTATTACTATTCTGATTATTATAAATCCCTTAGTTAATATAATTACTGAGAGAATAATACTGAGACAGTGGCTAACAACAGCGTTTGGCCTACCTGAAGACTCAACCCTGAAGATTTTGAATCTAATGATCATGAGAGCAGATGGAGTAATCTGAGCATGAGGCGGAAAGGGGGGACTTAATAAAAGCAGCATGATTCTGCCAAACCTGTAAGCATTTTTAGAAAGTCTGAGTGCTGGGCTTGTCACTTAGCCTCTTTGTGATATAGGTCCTTAGTTACACAGCTGGGATAATTGTCCCATATGTCACAAGGCTGTCATGAGAAGCTCAGACACTACAGTCATAGGATAACATAAATAATAAATATTTATTTTATCTCTAGTTAAATGTATGTATTTTAATTATAGGTCAATATATACACAGATAAAGTGGATTAAGAGAGGGAGCTGTGTTGACTTAAGAAGAGAATCAGGCTCTTTGAATATAATACCATTGTTAGCGGAGCTTGTGTTTTATTATGTACTGGAGTATCTTCTGTGATGTCCTCTCATTGCTTTCAAGGGCTCAGCTTTTGAAGATTGTGTGAAAGGAACAGATATTCACACCCTGACATTAAGGAGTCCATTACTCCTCAAATAACCCTACTGATTTTTCTAGAGCTACTTGAGTAGGTTCTACTTAACATGAATAAAGGTGACAAAATTATCCTTTAGACGTACCAGAGGTAGGAGGTGCAGGTTCCATTTAAGAAAAAATGGGGTGAATTCTCTGTTGGTGGGTGAAGTTTGGCCCCACTGTATGTAGCAGGAGTTACGGAGCTATTATTTTGCATAATGATTTATTCAGTAGATAGAATGAAATTCCACCTGAGGTGGTAGAATTAAGTTCCAAATGAACTTGAAATTACATAGGATATTTACTTCGCAGAATGCAATGAATTAATACAGCTGGACGGGTAATGTTTTCAGTCCGGATAAACTGAACAACAGGAAAGCAATTTGAGTTAAACAAAAGGATCTTTTTGTTATTTTAGTGAAAACTCTGAAAAAGATCATGTTAGATGAACACAAAATCTCTTGTTGAACACAATTTGAAATGTTTTCATTACTCTTTCAATTTCTTGACACTTTTGCTTAAAACTTTTTTTTCTTTTAATTTTGGTCAATTTCAGTTTTGCTTAATTAAAATGAAAAATGGCATGAAAAAGTTGAAAAGTTTTGTTTTGTTTTAAATGAAATGCTCTAGCATTTCTTATATGAATAATTTCATCTGAAAAAAAATATTTTAAAGATCATTGTTTAAAAAATGCCCCCACAATTTTTCATCAATCATGTTTTTTCTCCTTAATTGCGTATTCCACCTTGTTTAGTTTGTTTAGTTTAAGTACCCCCAGCAGCTGTAAGTGGAGTGGGGGAGAGGGGTAGCATGCAGCCAGATGCTGGGGGCGGGGGCTGGCATGCAGCTGGACACTGAGCAGGGAGGCAGGGACAGCATGTGGGTGGGTGGGGACAGAGCACCGCCACCTCCCAGGAGCAAGGCTGGGGTGGGGTGGGGTGGGGCAGTGAGGGGAACCAAACTGGGCTGGGGTGAAGGCAACGGTGCCCCTTTGTGGGGTGGGGAAGCTCACTGGGGTGGTGTGTGGTGGTGGTGGACGCCATGTGCGAGTTTCCCCACCCCACAGAGGGGTGCCACTGCTCTTGCCCTGGCCCTGCTCCTAGAAGGCAGTGGCACTCCATCCCCCACCCACTTGTGCATACCCCCTAGGACTGATCCAAGTTATACCCCTAGGAGTATGCATACTCCCAGTTGACAACCCCTGGCCTATGGGATGGGTTTTGTACTTCTTCTGACTCAGAAATAAAAGTGTGCATATATTTTTCAAGATGATAATAGGCAGGTATATGCTTCATATGACATTATGCACTGGCAATTGAATGAGACAGAAGAAATCTCCTTCACCAAGACTGGAATCTATCGTTAAATAAAAGGTGGATAAGATGAAAGTATATAATAAAGATTTCATATTTTTGGGACACTTCAACATTAATAGGTAGTGTCTTTCCCCCTATTTTTAATATGTATCTTTATGTTATTGAGATTTAGCACGACTGCTCACTGATACCGATTCATTTGTCCTTGTTGTTACTTTGCTTTCCCAGTTATTCAACCTCCAAACCATTTTCTTTCCCCATTTGTCAGTTTGCTCAAGTTCTGCACTGTGTTAGCATTCTGCCTTATGCACTCTCTAGGGTACAGACAATATCATGTGTTTTTTGTGCAATGCACAATTACAAAATAGGCCCTGGTATCTGATTTTGGTTAGTAGGTGGTACTATAGTAGGTGAGCATTGTCATTAATATTATTAATGTGAAATAATTATTTATAATGATATTTAATTGGCTATTATGCTATATTTTATGTATGTATTATTGTATTTTATGTATGTATTGTGTGTGGGCCACATATGTGCCACCTGGCCAGGGGGTGAAGCAGGGGACTTGCATGCAGCAGCATACCCTGCAACTGGCTGCACAGCTCTGTGGTGGTGGTGGCTTCATGCAGGGTGGGGGACTTTGTGAGCAAGCACCGCTACTGTGGAGGTGCGCCCTTTGCCCCCGGATCCTAGAGCTAGCTGCCTGGGGCAGGGGGAGAGGGAGGCTGGCATGAGGCCAGAGCAAAGCTCCATGGCTGGCTTTTCAGCCACGGTGAAAGATGGGGGCATGGGGGCGGGGGAGCAGGGGCTTGGGCTTGCACACGGCGGCCACTGACACTTATCTGGAGGCCCATAATGGCGGGGGTAGCCACCGCTCCCAAAACCCCCCCCCCC
>NW_005841858.1:2196016-2258534 GCF_000455745.1 Alligator sinensis
GGGGCAGCGGTGGGGGGGTGTGGGGGCGCCGCCAGCCATCACCACCATCACAGACCTCCAGGTAAGTGTCAGTGGCCGCAGCGTGCAAGCCCGCGCCCCTGCCCCCCCTCCCGTGCCCCCATCCCTCATTGTGGCTGCAGAGCCAGGCATGGAGCTGTGCTCCGGCTGGATGCCAGCCTCCCTCTACCCCTCCCCTGGCCAGCTGGCCAGGCAGCGTGTGTGGCCCGCACATGGCGGGCACCACCACACTGTGCTCCATATTACTTGCCTGCAAAGCCCCCCCACAGAGGAGCACCTCTGCCCTCACCCCTTGGCCCTGTTCCCAGCTGCGATGTGCCACCTGGGCTCAGCAGCACCCCCTGCTCCCTCAGCCCCCAACCATCTTCCCCAGCCCTGCCCCACAGCCCCACTTACCTCCATGCTCCAGGGACGAAGGGCAAGTGTGAGCCAGAGCCCAGCCTTGGCTGCCTCAGAGGCTCAGGCCCCACCCTTTCCCCTCTCTCTCTCCCTCCGGCCAGGGCTGGGGGTTTCCCGCCCTTTTTGCAAATCAGCTCTTGCAGGCTGGAGCTGTGCCAGCCTGCAAGAGCTCTTTGCAAAAGTGGAGAATCTGCAGATTTCTCTGCTAAAAAGAGAAATCCGTGTTTTCTCTAATAAAAACAGGGAATCTGTACTTTTCTCTATTTTTCTGTGGGAAACGGAAAACCCGGATCCCTGGTGATCAGGCAGGGGGCATACTTGCATGTGGCAGTCAGGCAGTGCAGAGAGTAGAGATGTGAAGGCCCAGAAAAAAAACAGAAAAATTCAGGAAAAAACCCCATTTCCCTCCGTTTTTTTCTGAGGACAGTTTTTGGTTTTTTTTTTCCGAAAAATTGAAAAACTGAAAGTTTTTGGAAAAATTAAAAAACCTCTTATGAAACATTTTCTTTTAGAATGATGAATAAAATTGTTAAGACAAGATGTTCATATATTGTTACCCCCTACTCCCCTAGAAACTTTTCTAAGAACTATGTTATAAGAAGACTTTTATGTTAGACTATCTACAGTATCAGATCATTACAATTCATGTACACTGAGGACAAGGAGTACAAGGCAACTCTCAAATGCAAAAGCAAGATGCATTTCTGCCCCTAGGGGGCACTGCCATTATCACAAGAGAAGGATTTTTAGTGCCTCCTTTACTTGTGGACTTCCTCTATTGTTGACTTTTGATCCAGAGGTTGATGGATTTGCTCCTCTCCTCCTGACTAGGCCTCAAAGGACAGTGGACACTGGCAGCAGCATCCATTCATTCCTGTAGAGATTAGAAACAAGGAGTTTATTGCCCTGTTTGCTCAAAAGCCTCAGGAGAGGAGACAGAGCAAGTCCAAGGGTTTTGGAGTTGGAAGGAACCTGTCTCCTCTTGGCCCTGTGACCTTGACATCCGCAGAAATACAGAAGCAGCACAAAGGAACTGAAAAAAGTATACTTCTTTATTGAAAGGTAAGAGTTTAAATTTCTCTGAATCCAATATATTAAACTGTATTTTAGCTTCATTAGTATATTTTCATAACATATGTAGTTCATAATTGAATTCCTACTAATCTGATGTTTTGTAACAAATCACCCAACCTTAGCAGTTAGGTGAGGCCTTCAAGGTAGGGAAGTTATTCACAGTTAACTCTGTGGAGGCCTCTCCTCCATCCATTACTAAATTTGTACATGCTGTAGCTTAGTATTTATATATGCAAGCTAGCCACTAAATTACATTTTTCTTTTTCTCCCTCAGCAAAATAGTGTAACCAGCTTCTAGCATATGGAAGCATTTCCATACTGCAAGCTATTCTGAGAAAAAAAATGTGATTTGCAAATACTGTCGAATGAAACATGCATTTCCAAATGCTACTAGGATGACCAAACACATCCTTGTATGTAAGAAGTGTCCTGCAGACATTAAAAAATCCTTCATGGGTGTAAATGAGGAGGAGGCAGATCATGATGATGAAAGTCCAAGAAGCTCTTTCCAACGTTCTTGATCCTGAGTCGTCCTACTACTTCTGAGTCCTCCTACTGCTGCTGCTGCTGCTTCTATAATATCAGCATCACAAAGGGTTGCCCTATCAACATCCTCAAGAAACCAAATATTGCAACCAACTGTATACAAAAGAGTCTCAATAGCTTCATTTGTAGACAAGATGACACCTGAAGATCAGGAAAAAAAATGACCAAACTATTGCAAGAGAAATATATTCTTCTGGGACACCATTGTCAATAACTGAAAATGCATACTGACAGGAAGCTTTTAAATTACTAAGACCATCATACCATTTCCCAGCAGACCTTCTTTGAGCAAACCTCTTTTAGAGTCAGAATATGAATGTGTAATGCAATCTGTGCAAGGAAACATCCACGAAGCACTGTGTCTTGCAGTATTTATTGATCTACAAATGTGTGGGGAGAAGGAATCATAAACTTTGTGATAACGACACCGCGACCACTTTTTTACAGAAGCATTGAAACAGGAGAGAAGAGGCATAGTGTAGAATATATCAGTAGTAAAATATGTGACATCCTACAAAAGATTAGGAGTGGTATAGTATTTGCTTTGCTGACTGACAATGCAAGTAACATGAAAGCAGCATGGGAGATCAGCATGGATAAATATCCACATATTACTACAATAGGATGTGCATCTCATGGGCTAAACTTGCTTCTTAATGACATTATGAAGTTGGGCACTGCAAAAGATCTATAGAAGAGCAAAAGAAGTTCTAAAACATGTAAAAGCTACTCCTATTGTAGCTGCAGTCTTTAAGAAGAAGCAGGAAGAAAAGAATGCAAAGAATAAAATAACTACAAACTCTGTAGTAAAACTAGATGGGGCAGAGTGGTGATCTCATTTGAAAGTTTACTAAAAAACAAAGAAGCTCTTCAAGAAACGGTAATAACTGAGGATCCTGAAGTACTCAGAAGTGTAAGAAACACTATACTTGATGAGGATGTCTTCTGGGTTCAGCTGGAGAACTCCCTGAAGATTCTAAAGCCAATTTCTTCAGCAATCACTACATCTGAATCAGACAGTGCACTTTTGTCAGACATTCCTTACCAAATGGCCCAGATAAAATCAACTGTTTTTGATTGTGTTTTGATTGCTGTTTTGAAGTGTATCTCCACTTATAAGTACAGAAGAAAGAAAAGTGAAATACTTTATTAACAGATGGGAAGAATGGTGTTGCCAGTCAATTCATGCTGTTGCAATGTTCTTGGATCCAAGATTCAAAGGCAAAAATGTTAGTGATTATAGCACTGCTATTGCATTTGACTGGCTTACAAACTTGATGTTGGACTTGATGTTGGAAAAGGTACTTTCGAATGTTGCAGAATACAGAACATCTTCAGGTATTTGGTCCAGGAATGCAGTCTGGGACTCTGCCAAGCATATGCCTCCTGCAACATGGTGGCAAGGCCTTTGCACAACACAACCTCTGGCTCCTTTTGCTTCTCACCTGCTTCAGATTCCTTCAGCTTCTGCAGCTTTTTCTAAAAATGAGTGCTTTCTGTATTTGCTTGACACCATGGAGGAGACTAAGTCCAGAATACATAATAACTTTCTTTGTTTTACTATAATGTTGATGGTTTCTTCTATTTTCAATTTTAATTTTTGCCTGCTTTTCATAAATTGGCAAAACCTAAGAGATGCTAGGTTCCATAGAGTTCAGTAGCTTGTAGCTACATTTGTAACAAAAATTAAACACATTTTAAAGTAAATTCAATTAGTAAATTTGTAATTGTCTGAATAAATTATACTTTTAAATTTAATAAATATACCAAACATGATAATTTTATGAGCAAACCAAGTTATACATAATACATTTTATGTTCTAAAGTAGCAAAGTGAATTTAAATTTGTAAAGGATGCTAAGATAATAAGTATTGCATATATTTCAATTGTTCCCAACATTTCTGTTCTTTTCCACACAAAGAAAAAGCAGAAAGAAAAACATTTTTTCCCATGGCTTCAAAATTTGTGGAAATTTTACATCTCTAGTGTAGAGCAGCTCCTGCAGCTCCCTCAGCTCCCCACAGGTAAATCTATGGGGACAGGGGCATAGATGATGTATTGGAGGGGCAGGGGGCACAGGTGATGCATTGGGGAGGCATGGGGGGCACATGCCCCTCCCCCCAAATTTGTGCAGTCGCAGCTGGCACAGGGCTGCAGACTGGCTGGACTGACATAGGCAGGAGCTACCTCTGCAGCCCAGCAGGCAGGACCTGGCATGGGAAGGTGGAGCAGGGTGGAAAAAGGAGCAGCAGCACAAGGAGTAATGGATGGTGGGGGCCTGCACTGCTCTCATCTCCTTCTGCCGCCACTTCCCCTCAGGCTGCGGCTCTACCCCAGAGGGGAGGGGAGGGGAGGGGAGGTGGTGGGCAACAAGTCTCACCACCCTGCTCTTCCCTCCCATGCTGGGCCCTGCCTGCAGGGCTGTGGAGGCAGCTCCTGCCCATGACTGTACAGCCAGGCTGCAGCCCTGTGCCAACCGTGGGCACACAAATCTGGGGAGGCATGTGCCCCCCGTGCCTCACACTCTGGGGGGCTAAGGCCTGGGGTGGGGGGCAGCTACTTAAACTATTTACTGGTTTGGGACTGGCGATCATTGTTTACAAAGGGGTCCTGGTCCAAAAAGGTTGAGAACCCCTATTTTACAAAGATCACCTATCTAATAACATGGTTCCATGTGTTTAAATCCTATATTCCATATAGTTTTATTCATATTTGTAAAAATGTATACTACACATCTTTGTTTAGAAACTAACTTCCTCTCTAGAAACCAGCCTGTGGTGGGGAATGCATGTATACACAGAGATGTACATGATTCCATCTAATATCCATTTTTATAAAGAAGGTGGCAAGCAGGATTATATGATGCTTTCTCTCATGCTTGTTTCCTAGCATCTTAATGAATGACAATTTTTTTTTTTTTTGCATTTTTAGTGTTCCAGCATCACATTAATTATTTAATACACATGACTATAGTTTAGTTTGGTCAACAAGGAAAAAAGAAAAAGAGCTTGGTAAAAAAGAAAAAGAGCTAGCACATTTTAGTTGGAACACAAATTTGAATTCTTAGGCTAGGTACAGGCATTCAAAAAGTCCAAGGCAGAATTGATCTGAGTTACATGGTTTTCTGTAAGTGGTGTAGTTTAGATCAATAGTCAACAAAACACAAATTTGCCTTTTGGTGGGGAAGGGGAAGGAGCAAATCTTAGACTGGGTTGAATCCAAGATGAGGCTTTTTTCACCTATGGTAACTTGCGGTGGGAGAGGGGAATCTCATTTTGCATTTGAGTAAATACAGTAAATCTGATAAGTGTGTACAAGTATATGGAGTTTCAAAATGAAAAAATAATTCTTGAATGTAACAAGGGCTCTATAGAATGTTTATGTCCTAGGTTTGGGTTTGTGGTCTTTCTTGCTATATTAAACTTCATCACTGCCTTTACTCTTATGAGGTCCCAAGTTACCAGATAATTTTGAGGAAGCCAAGTTTGTTACTTGGTGTCTATCTTAGTTTGTATCTATTTTGTCCCAGATTCTCTAACCATGAGAGGGAAAATAGCTGTTGAGATATTTATAACTTTGGAATCAAGCTTTGGTTTGCTTGGTTGAATATTTGTGTCTAGATGTTACACTATTTTAATGAAGTCATAAAAAATATAGAGGAAATAGTTGGTGTCCAAGATGCTACCAACTTCAGCCTCTTAGACCAGTGAGGTAAGCAACAGTATTATTTCCATAGTGCCACTTGAGGAATAGGTATTCTAGTGCATACTCTTAAGCATTACTAATGATGTGCTTTAGTTTCTTCTGTAGTGAGACAAAAAAACTGTGGTATTCATGCTTCATTTTGTTGCCGTTATTTCCTGTGGAAGTCATGACTTCTGGCTCCTGTGGGGAAAAAGCAGAGAGAGCATACTCATTTTTATACCACATTACACACACTGAGAAAGTAATGAAGGAGAACACTGGGAAACTTTACTTTTGCCTTTTTCATTAGATTTTTGCTAAAGAAATAGTGGTGGTTGAAAGGGAGTTAGAGAAACACAGATCCTCATGGGATAGGAAATAAACATTTAGCGGTAAAGCTGTGTGAAATCTACTGGCTTTAATTTATAAGCGTTTCAGCAAGTGTTACCCATGGGTTTAGATTACACAGGTTAGGGAAACCCACATGTAATTATGAATATTGGTTTTCTTTGAAAGAAGTCAAAAGGTCAGATAAACCTGTGCAAATTTATAACTTGATTCCCCATCTGAGTTTCTTGCCTTTCCACTGCAGGTTGCAGAGTCCTCTCTTTCCTTTAGTTGTCTTCCTGTCTACTCAGTGGCCTCTCCTTTCTTGGATGTACTCAGAGGGGTAATCTGCTTCCACAGCCAGGTTCTTCATCCCCCACCCATGTATCCGGTTCTCTAATTTAATTTCTGGAGGCCACAGAGAGTACCTGAGGGCACTCTGCTTGGAGCTCTGCTAGAGCTAGGGACACAAGGGGCTGAGGCAGTGAGAAAGTAGTCCTGCCAGGGCCAAGGACCCAGTGGACTGGAGCAGCCCTGCCAGGGCCAGGGGCCTGGTGGGCTGGTGAACTGATATGAGTACAGGGCCAGAGGGCCAGTGAATGGAACTCAAGTAAGACCCATGAGGGAGGCTGGAGACCATGATTAGGGCCATGATTAGTGCCCCTGAGCTGTGATTTAGGGCCATGATTGGTACTCTTAAGGGGCCAGTGGGCCACAATTAGTGCCCATAGGGTACAGTGTGATGCCAAGGAGGCATGGGGTACTTAGCTAGGGGCTTGGGCCCAGAGCTGAAAGAGAGAAAAACAAAGTGACAATCTGAAGAGGTAGCAGCCCAAGGTTCACTCTGAATCTCCAAAGGCAGCCTCCCAAATATATATAGGTCATCCAAAAAGCATGGCAGCTGAGGATGAGGTGGTAGCCTTGGGAGACCAGTGGAAGGGGGGCAGGATTAATTTGGCTGCCAGTGACTGCCACAGATGCTCTTGGGGCTAGTTCTGCTACAGTCAGACCTGCCACGTTCTGTTTGGAGAGTTTGCAAAGGCCCCTTCCTCTCATCAGTCACCAGCACTTGCTGCTTCCCTTTCCTTTAGAAATATCTCTACTAGGTAGCCAATGGATTTTTTCCCCTCCTGTAATAGGAGGAATAAATTTAATATAAATGTACTTTTATTCACACTTTCCCTTAATGAAAAACAATTTAAAACAGTTTTTATTTATTATTTATTGAGCACTGACAGTGCAGTCCATCACAACTGCAACCTGATCATAAATACTATGTTCTTTGCTGCCTTTCTGAGAGGTAGACAAACTGATCACACACATTACAGCCTTTGCTACCTTATTTCCCTAGTGGGATCATGCAACATAATATGAGCAAGAGGAAAGGTCAATTTTATTTTTTCAGTTCTATTTTTCCATCTACTTCTAGTATATCTCAAGGTATTAATAATAAATACAGGGCTCTGACTTCAGTCTGTTAGTGATATTTAAAAACAAATATACATGGTGATACTGATTCGTACACAATCTCCCAAATTTGGAGACAGAACCTGCCTCAGATTTCAAAGATGCTTGTGATATACAATTTCATGACTCATGATGAACCCAGGCTGTGCACATATTTTGGATGAGAAACCTTAATATAAATAAATGTCACATCATTTGCATTGAAATTATTTTGATTGTCTTTATGAAACTGTGATATACTAATAATACGTTACTGTAATTCTAACTCTTGTGCAACTTTTTGTCCATACTTTGTATGCATTCTAGAATGGACTATAGAGAACTAGTTCAGCAACTGGATGGTTATTTTCACTATTGACTCTTCTCATTATTGGCTGAATTATTTTTCCCAAATATTTTTCCCAAATTAATATTGCATCCAATTTGGGTTTGTTCCTTGACAACTGCTGCTTTATAACAGAGTAGAGCTGAGTGAATCTTGATGGTGTTTGCTTGCAAACTGAATGTAGCAGTCTCATTTGTAGAACTGTAGAAAGCAGAAAAATCTGTACGGCTCTGCCTGAAGAAGCCAATTAATGAAACTAGCTTCCAGAAGGAAGATCTGATGGGGGCAGGTAGCTCAGGGATTGCTGGAAGTGGAGGAGGGCAAGGAAGTTAGCTGGAGTTCCCATGAGGAATGCTAATTTGGGTGGGGGGAATCAATATGGTTTATAAATTCTGTGAAAATTAGATGAGCTTTCTAAACAGCTCAAAGTTCTCACTCATGACAAAGTTCAAGTGGAACAAATGTTTGAGGCATGATCCATGTCTCATTGAATTCAACATAAAAGCTCTCATTGACTTCAGTGTGGGCTATAGATCAGAATCTTTTACTACCTGTAGGCAATAGTGGAATGGTTCAAATGCTCCATGCAAAATTTCACAGCAGGGTATAAGTTTATTCAGGGTAAATCAAAATGAATATGCTGTGTACGGGTAGACCCAGAATCATAGAAAGGGGGTGTTCTGCACAGCCAAAAGGGGGTCTGGCTGCATCCCATATTCCCTGTGCACCCTTCCTGCCTTGGGATCCACCTTTGCATGGGTGATTTTTGTCTGTACTAATTGAAACACATGCTGTGCAGAAGAATGGGGTTGGTCCTGCAGCTGATGCTGTCCTGTAGTGTACAATCATACTGCTTTGAGAACTTATTGTTGTCAAGAAATAGGCCAGACTTGTTTTGCTCAAGATTTGCCTCAGACACCTCCAGTGTATCCTTTGATATTTGTGATGCACACATGACTGACAAGGGCTGAATTATCCAAACATCAGCATTGTTTCGATTCAAACTTTTGCTTTGCTCTGTTATAAAACTGGGGACAACTACAAAGTCTGGTTGTACATCTGAAAGCACTCAGTTACAGGATGGTTGGGTCTGGAGTTTTCAGTCAGGTTGTGTGCTCATGCTTTGTAGGGTTTGTATTTATTTTTAGGCATTTCTTTAGCACTCATCACCATAGTAACTCTGTGTTTAATTTTGCAGCTTGTTTAATAGACATGCTTGTGTTTTAAGGTAACTATTAAAATAAAAGCATCAGGAACATCAAAGCTTGGTCACTCTAGCTTCCTCTATTCATTATAACAGATTGTTTGGGATAGCGTGAAATGTCTGTCTTACAGATTCAGTTCACGATCAGAAACACAAGGCCACAATTTCATATATGGGTAGCTAAAGAAAGTGTGAACAGTTTGGAAGGGCATTTGTTGTACATTTAAAAAAACATTTTTTGTGTTCAGTGAATACAGGTGAATCTTGGGTACACACATTCATCTCATGTTTTATAATTCTGCCCATCTTATTAACAACAAAGGAAAAGATAAGAAGACCTAGCTTAGTTTCCATGTAGAAAATAAAGTCAGTGTTTGCAGTAGAATAGCAATCAAAATTTTTGCATCAGGAGTTCATATCCCAGTGCCTGTTGCACCATATCTGTTTTAGCAACATGTATTGTCTGTCCTGATGAGGCTGAATGGCACTACTTGCACCCTATATAGTTTCTAAGGGCAGAGTTCTGTTTCTTGATCCTCAATATGACCAGAAATCCAATACTTGTTCTTAAATCTCAGTGCAGCCTTGGCAACTGAGAGCAGTAATTCTGGTGCAGTATTCCATTGCTGGGGGCATTTTCAGGACACATGCACTGGAGTGGCTCTGTGCCTTTCTGAGTGCACAAGTCCTACTTTCTAAGACTGGTTATGTAAAGCTATTGCAGTATAGTTCTGATACCAGAAAGCCTTGCTATGATATTCCTTCCCTGTGCTCTTAGAAAGGACATAGTAGAGAGGCAATTATGTTTCAACAAGGATAATTCAGGAAGGCTTAGCTTGGGAAGCAGTAGGTTAAATCAGGGCACTTTGCTTGGCTTTTAATATGACATTTATTTTTTAGGGATCCCAGTATCTTCTTATTAGGATTTATGACTGTCATTCTAAAGATTTGTAAATAAATCTTCTGAACTTTGAATATATTCATAACAGTGACCATTATCAATCATTCAACATTTTTAGAAGCATTTTTATCTAATATGTGTGCATATATGTGTGTGTGTATGTATGTATGTATGTGTGTGTATATATATGTGTGTGTATATATATATATATACACACACACATTTTATCTAATATTTGTGTATATATGTGTGTATATATATAAATATATACACATATTAGATTTTGTTATATATATATATTAGATATTTTGTTTGTATACACACACACACACACATATATATATATATATATAAGCAAAATATACTATAAACAAACATTTATTCTGAAATGTGTGTGTATATAAATATTTATATATACACACAAACAAAATACAGTCAGACCTATATATTTTATAGGCATTAGTGATGAGAAAATGGTGTCACTGAACAAGTAGGAAATCTTCATAGCTCTAAAAGCATTTCATAAGCATCTGATTAAAAATGATGAACCTCAATACTACTTGGTATAAATAGTTGTTTCAGACTGCCATAAATGTTTTGCCTGGGAGATGAACACCGATCAAGCCAGATCTATTCTATCTAGCAAGTGGACTAAGTGTGATCTATTCCACCCTGTTCAAGTCCCTCAAAAACCAGTAATGAAAAACAAGTGAAGGGATTTTCCTTCTCCTCACTGATTTTTTGCCTAAGATAAAGGCACATTACAAAAGCAGACACGTTCATGTTTTTAAAGGACTTAGACAGGGTAAAATAGTGGAGTTGTATTTGGAGATTTAATGTCTAATTGGTGAAATAGGAGCTGCTCCCTAAATTCCTCTTGTACCTTTGAAAATCCCTTCCCTGTTATTGTCATGGAGATTCTACTGACTGCTGATTCTGTATAAGATAACAGAGAGCTCAGAAAACTGTCCTTCTGTGTTTTCTATTGAAAGACCAGCAAGGGAAAGAAATAGGCTGATTAAAACCCCAAGGATTCTTCCTTTATGTGTATGCGATGGGACCTATATTTGGTCTAAAAGCTTTACGACTAGAAATTATATGGAGGAGATACAGAAGAAGGCCTAAGCTATGCAGTAGATAAGCTTACTCCCACTGCAGGTTTTAATTACAAGAGATTAATTTGTTTGCAACTGAACATTATTATGTCCATTCAACGCAGACTAGCTTCATTATGCCTTACAAAATGAGCAGTGCCAAGACTTGGGCATTTTCCAGGTACAGCATTCAAGATTTATTGCACATGTTGTAACACATGTGTCTTGTGAAGAAATTAGGCCTTTTCTACAGTCTGGCACTGGTAATTATATTGGTCTTTTTATCGCATGTAATAAATCTGTTGGGAGCAACAAGAATAAAATAGTGCAACAAATTGTTGTAATTATCAGGAAACTGGCTCATATAACCTTCCTCCTCTGTTCAGAGTCCATGGAGCATCAGTGGGTTATTTGCTGCGGCAGTCAGAAAGTTATCTGTGGGTGCATCTACATGTTTATTAATGTGCTGTAATTATGCCGGATTAAATTTAGTACTAAGTTCATGTGTTGTAATCAGCGCTATTGTGCCTTAATGCAGATGAATGCTTTTTCAATGACGCTTAATGCCAATTGGACTAATCTACTATGCATTAGTGCATTGGCACGTTTTTTGTGTAACACACTAATGTGCAGTAGAATTAGTCCAATGGGCATTAAGCAGCTCATGTAGACGCACTTTCTGTGAGGTATGCCATGACAGTGGGAAAATTCCTTCTCCATGGTCATTTGGTAGGTAACTGAATCATGAATAGAAAATAGTTATCTGGAATACAGTCTTCTGTGGCTTTTGCAGTATGCCTGGGGGAAGTTTGCACAACTATCAGTTGTAGAATATGGGCTTTACGTAATAACTAACATGGAATGTACCACAGCACTGTACCTTAGAGTGTCCCACTGTTCTTGTTATGGCCTTTTAAAATTGAGAACTGTGGTTGCAGGTAAAATGTTTGTTGCTTGTTGCATGCCATATAGAAGGTGAATATAGGACTTTCAGCTTCATAAGCAGAGCTAAGGGAAAGTGCTCTCATCTGCATGTGCCAGGCAGAAAGCCTGAACACAGCAGGATGTGCCTGGCAGGGAGTCTCAGCTGAGGAGACAAGGACCAGGTAAAACCTCAAGGGAAGAAAGATTGTTTGCTTTATTTTTGGATCTTTGTTAATAAAGAATAGCCCTAAGATGAGACCTGTGGTTTGCTGGCTGTGGATCAGTCCACCAGCTGACAGGAAATTATAAAGGTACATTTGGAAGCTTTGCATCCTTTGGCCAAAGTAGGGAGCTGATATCTTGGACCTTGCTTCCACTTGGAAGGGCAATTAATGATGGAATTGGGTATTCTGTTCATGCAATCCTGTGTATATATAAAGAATGTTCACTAAGAGCCAGGTCAAAGAGAGGATCTTGGGAATGTCTGCACTGTAGCACGGCACTGTTCCCTTCAAGACATTTTCGAGCATGGTACCCACTCACATAGTCCAAGTATGGAACCACACTAGTGAGGCCTCTCTAGGGCAAATTTCCCCAGGTGTCTAACATTGTTTCTCTGTGAGTGTTCATATACATCCAGGTCTTGAAAATTGAACATCTGAGGTCTAATTCACAACTAGATCTGACTGGGATCAGAAACTAGGCAACCCTCCAACTACATCACTTGAGGAGTTTGATTTGATTGGTCTTGTCAGAAAGTCTGACACACACTGACAGGATCTCATAAAAGGTAGCTGCAGCTGTCACTGCGGTGGTTCTATTGCCCCTCCTTTTATGCAAGACTCTTAATCATCATAGCAGTTGCAGTAGGTTGTGGGGGTCCCAGATTTAGTCCCATGTCAATCTGAAGGGGTTCTAATCTACATCTCCCATCTCCCAAGAAAATGCCCAAACCAGCAGTCTCTGGGTAGGTAGGAATGGAACATTCTTTACTTTCCTGCTACAGCTGTTCCAGTGTGCAGAAAATAATTCTTTGGACCTGAAAGAGATGTTATGATGCCATGACAAAGCCCTGAATGGTTAAAGTACGCCCTTGGAAATGGGGAGAAATCTGTATTTTGGTATCTGCTACCAATACTTTTTATTAGGGCTGTGCGAAGCTTTGGTCCCTGATTCAATTCAGTGGAGATTTGGCCCAATTCAGTGGCCAAATCTCCAAATCCAAATTAAATCAGAGGACCCTTTAATCGCTCCGAATTGAATAGGAACCCTCCGAATCGATTCAGATTTGGATTCAGCCAAATTGGATCAGGATCAGTGATCTGAATCAGCGAATTGAATCACTGTCCCCAATTTGGGCCAAATCGGAATCCGAATTGAATACAGCCCACTTTGCACACCCCTACTGTTTATGTATTTAATTTTAGACAGCCATCGGACAAAATATGCCACCACCACCTTCTCCATGAGAATGAGAATGAGCCCTGCTCAGTTCTTTGAAAGAAAGGTAGCAGCACATACATTCAGGAGAGGATTTCAGGCTGTGGATCCCAAATCAAAGAGGCCATATTACAACAACCCTGTGCACATCTACATGAAATACTTTACTATGCAATAGAGTAAATGCTTACTGTATGTATCTAAACAAGACGCTTACTGCACAGTAGCCTAATAACACTGTTCAGTAGCGTGCTGGTCAAAAACTGTGCTAATACACAACTGTGCAATGGTATTAAGCTACTTCCCAGTCAGCATCACAAAAAAACCCATGCACCAATGCTACTGCGCAGTAACTGTAGTTACTGCACATTTAGTTGATACTTCTTTAAGCAAGTACTAAACTAAATGTGCAGTAACTAGGGTGCATTAATTACCCAATGCACAGTAATTTGCTCTAATTGTGAGTAAATTTGCTATTTGTAAATACAAGTAGCAAATTTTACTCCTGATTAGTTACTGCGCAGTAACGCAAGTGTAAATGCTGATGGGGAGTTGCTCCCTGTCAGCCCACCACCAGGGGCCACCCTCAGCCCAGCTCCAGGGCCCCGGGGCTGGGAGCTTCTCCATCCCCAGGACTGGGGTGGATTTTTTTCTGTCCCAGCCCCAGGCTGCATAGTAGGAACCCCATGTGTGGGGAAGAGGCCAAATTATGTTCATGGATGCCTGAGGCCGAGTAGAGGGCAAAGAGAGCCTGAGGCCCAGGAGGGCGCACAGAGTATGCACTGTAAATAGTTTGCACAGGGAAGAGGGTGTTTTATTGGTGGTGGGTGGTGGAGGGACTCTGTTGTTGGGGAGGTGGGGATGGACGCTGTTGTTGGGGAGAAAGGTGAGAGAGTCTCTATGGGGAGGGAGGGGGCAGTCTGTGCTTATGAAGGGTAATAGACTGCTTTTTGAAGAATTGCCTGCAGTGAGCGTAGTGTTGGGGGTGTGCACTGGAGCTGGTGTTCATGGTCCAGGTGGGCTACAGCAGGGAGCACAGGAGGAGCCGGTACTCTAGCCCCTGCTGGTGGATGTGTGGCTCACTCAGGGTCTCAGTGGAAGGGGCATGCCACTGGTGCTGGTGCTCCAGGTGCCAGGTGTCCTTTGCATCTGGTACTCCAGGTGCCAGGTGTTCTCCATCTTCCTGTCTCCTCTTCCCAGGCTTTGTGAAACAGCTCCCCCGCAGGTCTTGCATATGTTACACAGCACCCAGACTGTGATAATGACCCAGGGGATGTTGTCTTTGGTGAACTTGAGGTGGGTGGTGAGGGTCCACTAGCATTCCTTTAGGCAGCTGAAGGTGCACTCCATGAGCACATGGCTTTGTCCCAGGCACCGGTTGAAATGTGCCTGCAGGGGTAAAGCTGGCTGTTGTAGGGTCACATGAGCCAGGGGAAGAGTAGGTAAGTGGGGTCCCCCATGAGGAGGGGTGGAACCAGCACAACACCCAGGTGGGGGTCCATAATCCCCAGCTTGAAGCACCCATTCTTCACTGGAGCCGGCAGGGTAGAGTTGCAGAAGATGCAGGCATTGTGGGCACTACCCACTCAGCTTGTGCTCATATCTGTGAAGGTGCCACAGTGGTAGACAACAGCTTGAAGCACACCAGAGTGGAAGCCCTGCCAGCTATAGTAGGGGCAGTTGCTGTAGGGCAGGCAGGTGACAGAGATGTGGGTCCTGTCCAGAGCCCCAGTGCACTGGGGGAAGCCCAGGGCACAGAACCCCACCAGCACCTCCAGGGGGTCATGTACCCAGAGCATAGTTTGCCCCAGCATGTCCTGGAGGGCACCACACACCTCCAGGATGCCCTACCTAGTGGTTGCCTTGCCCATGCTGAAGAGGTGGCCAATGTAGCAGTCTGGAAGACATGGCTAGCTTGAGCAGGGCGATGGCTAGCCCAGTGACTGCAGGGAAGGGCTGCCACATGGTGGTGTCCTGCTGCTCCAGATGTGGGCCAAGCTGCATGAGGAAGTCTTGGAAGGTGGCTTCGGTCAGGCAAAAGGACTGAAGGCTCTGTTCATCATCCTAGGTGGTCTGGATGATGTGCCACCACCAGTCCTGTCTGTCTGAGTGGGTCCAGAGGCAGCAGGGCTAGAGACCCAGGAGGGTGTGGATGGCCCCACTGGTGGTATCTAGGAATGCATCATCAGCATCCCTTCCAGGGTCAGGCAGCAGCATGGGATCTGGGCAGCAGTGATGCAGTGGCAGGAGGCCTGGGACACTGTAGTGAGCCAGGCCAGGTGCTTGTGCAGCATGGTAGGGCCACCAGGGCTAGGACTTCTCTGGGCCAGGCGGTGGTCCCTGTAGCAGCCCAGCAGGGCTAGCATGGTGGCCAGCAGGAGCCTGGGGCAGTGGGGCAAGGGGCTGGAGCAGCCATGGCACAGAGGCCAGAAGCTGTGGTGACAGAGCTGCCACGTGCTTTCACTGTGCTCCGCCTGCTGCTCCAGGCCAGAAAGGCAGATGGCCCAGGAACAGCATGCAGAGCTGCCTTTTAAAGATGGTCACTGGCTGCCGGCAGCTGCAGCGGGAGTCTCCAGCTCCCCCTGGCATTGGCAAAGGGCTGGTGCAGAGCTGGCCAGGGCAGGAACAGACTGCTGCCATGAGCAGCAAATCTGCTCCTGCTTCCTTGCAAGTGTAGACACCTGCTTGGGGTGGGTTTACTCTAAAGTTATTTACTTTATAGTAAATCAACCTTGCAGCAAGTGCACATGTAGATGCTCCCCCTGAGTGGGTTACATAAGCCTCCAAGAGAGCAGGATTTCAGACAGCTCCCTGATTTCACCACTTTATATTGGCTAGGTAGTCAATGTAGCCAGCATGCTAGTTATTCTGGATCCCTTTTTGAGGCACTGTATAGGAGCCTAGGTACCCCTTACTTTAGGGTCTGGATTAGACTTCGGGGGCAGACACCCAGAAGTCAGGCATGACAGCACCAAAATTCTTAGCTCTTGTTTTCCTAGCTGATAGTTTTAAAACCTGCCTCTCCAGCCACCTCTATCTCTGCACCCCTGCAGTTCTATCTCCACCACTTCTCTGGCTTTCTGCTTCTCCTGCACACAGACACATGCAGGTAATCAGTGCCCTAAACTCTGCAGTTTGCAATCACTCTCACAGCATATATCTGTGCTCAAGCTTTGCCATGCAGCCTTGTGCCTTGGGTGGAAGCCTCCTACTGCTTCCATTATAATTGAAATAGGCCTAATTTCTCCTTCCATTTAGCTGAATGAAGGATGATTAGTACTCACCTTCTTCCCCCTCTTCCCCCAGCCGTCAACTTTAACCAGGTCTGTGATGGCTGGCAGTCATTAACACCTTCCAGCATCAAACACAGAAAGTTAGATACCTAACTCCCATTGGCTTTGCTTTAGAAACCTGCCCTTAACTGTCAATATTTATTATTTGTTCATTGCCCTCATATTTATTCAGCTTCATTCTGAGGGAAGATCTACCTATGCTCCCTATGCCTTTCCTGCCTAGCATGCTTGTCCTGTGCCAACCCTTCTTTTTTTTCTCTCCTTTCCTTTCTTTGCATCTCTCTGCAGCTATAAATTGTAGATAACACTCCTACCTCTATAAAGCACTTTGAGAGCTGCGGAAGATAGGTGCTGTATAAATGCCAAATATTATTAAAATTATTGAAGAACTTGATTGTATCGCTTAGCACTGATATGCAAGTAATTTATTAAAGTGAATAATATACAGATTATATTTTTAGGCTGTTGCTATAGTTTGGGAGTACTCATCTCTGTCACCTGCTAATTGTATTGGTCTTCCTGTTAATCTAATGGGAATAAACTGGCTTCATTTTATTTCAGAGCATTTCTGCATGCCAAAGAAAATGCCTGACATGAGAGGAAAATCCTGATAAACACAGAAGAGTCGCACAAAGAAAAGGCTTCCTATTAAATTCCTTTCCACAGAGCAAATGCCTATATGGGAAGAGAATGTGATATTAAACTCTCCAAAGAGTTAGAAGGTAATAAAAAGTCTGTATGGAGAATCTCCTAAATTAACTGGAAGATTCATAGAGTATTGATTTTTCTGCCTGTGACCAGAAGACTTATCAAGGAATAATATAATTTTTTTGTGGGGGGGAGGGAATAAGATGATGCGAGAGATCCAATTAAAGGTTCCTTGAGACCAAGGACCAGATTTTTAAGTGAGTTAAATCTGTTGCAGTAACAGAACACCAGGGAGGCAAAATTCATTAGCTGCTTGGGTATCAATACACAACTGCCCCTCTGTTATATATATGGATTTATGGTATGCAGACCTGGTTTAGCCCGCATGAACCCAATAAAAAGTGCATGTAGTACAGAGCAGCATCTCACGTTTTCCCAGAGCTCCTTAGTTGTTGGTTAGCAGCACTGATTTCCACATGATCTGTGCTCAGGCACCTTCCAGTGGTATTGCCACCATGAAATGCTTATGAACCATCACAAGAGACTAGCTAATTTTGAAGGGCCGATGTCTAGGGCTGTCACTTTGGAAGTTGATCACACCTTTTACCTAGAGGGATAGTACCCACTAACTCCAGCACTAGCAGTTCTGAACTTAACTAACACCATTTATCTGTTTGTGATTGTGACCAAGCTGTCTTCAGCTACCTTCTTTTTAAATAGGAAGATGTCTCGGTGGTTATATGTAGTCAAGCCTGCACAGCACAGTCACTGTCTGCTCTTGCCCCTCAGAAGATTAGGATATCCTGATCCTCACAATCTTGCTTGCTATGACTTTGGTGTAATACAGATTAGGGAGGTGATGGTTCCTCCAGGGATTATCCCATCTTCTTAAAAGGCAGAACCCACGTGGGCTGCTAGTCTCTGATACTTCTGGATGCATCAGATATTGGGCCTTAGGAGCCAAACTGGGAGCTCCTTTGATCCCTACATTCCTGCCTCAACCTCTGTGCAGATATTGCTGCACAGCCCTCAGTCCTCATCAAATAATTACAGTCAGTTTACTGTACATAGCATCTCACATGCCCAACTTTGTAGTTGAAGGCCCTGGGTTTCACCTCGGGGATACCTAGCAGTCCATTATGAATTAATACAATGAAAGGTGAGCAGCACTGCTGCTCATCACCTGTCCATTGCTCCACATATGCTGCTGTCTGTGTTCCCCCATGGCTCAACTGCTGGTGCTTCTTAAGGAGTCCATCTGCTCCCCACTGCCAATCCGGTTCCAGCTCTGCCTCACAGCTGTAACTCATGCTCCCTGCGGGGTTAATAACTGTGCCTGCAGCATCTGGCTTGCTGTTTGTCATCAGGGGAGACGTGCCTGGCTGGCTTTGCCCCCATACAAGAGTCTGGCTGACCTGGGCAAATGTCCCTGTCCCTGGCTTCCAGCCAGGCTGCTTTCCCTGGTGCAGCCAGAAGTGAGACCCAGCTCCGATCTGGCCAGCCCTGCTCCCGGGGCCCCAAGGCTTCCCAGAAGATCCTAGACCTCATGCAGGTGAGGGGAAGGGTGCAAGAGGGGTTCTTTTCTTGTCACCCACAGCAACTCCGCCACAGTGATTCTTAGCCTAGCGCATCAAGTCATTCTACTCGTATTCATAATGTGTTCAAAATAAGACAAACATTCCCTAGCTCAGGGGCAGGCAGTTATTTAAAGTGGAGGGCCATTTAGGTTTGGTGAGCTGTTAAGGGCCACATCAGTAGTCCTGCCCCTTGACAGTTGCCCCACCCCCTGGTCATCATCTTGGGACTGGAAGACCCACACAACCCCTGACCTTTGCCACTGGAAGCCCTACCTCTTACCCCCAGAAATACTCCTTTTGGGAGCAGGGGGTTGCCATCTTAGAATCAGAAAAACCAAATCATATACTAAAGTCAACCACCTATTATGAAATATTTTAATTTTCTTACAAAAATATTTTTGTCATGATTTGTATCTGTGTAGCGTATATAGAGGTGACTGCATACTAACTCATAATTTTTAGTCTTTTATATTGTGTGTGTGTGTGTATGGTGGGGTGTGTGGTGGGTGTGTGTATGTGTGGTGATGGGAGGTGGGTGTGTGGGGGTGTTTGTTTGTGGTGGGGATAGGGGTGTGTGTGTATGGTGGGGTGTGGGGGAAGTTTATGAGGTGATGTGGTTGTACGTAGGGGGCATAGAGTATGTTGGGGGTCGTGTGGCGTTTGTGGGATGTGGGTGTGTGGCTCTGGAACACACTGGTCTGTGGAACACACTATCCTATCCTCTCCTGCAGTCAACGCAGGAAATACTGAGGTGTGGGTGTGTGGCATTTGTGGGGTGTGAGGGAGTGCGAGGGGTGTGGGGACCCCCTCCACACTCCCCCCCTATGGCACAGTAGCAGGTGGGGATGCTCAGGGTGCTGGCACCCAGCTCTGGCCAGCACTACACATCATGGCAAGGAGCACAGCCCCTGTTGGACAGTCTCTATTGCCGGCATTCCCCACAGTCACTCAGCAGGGAGGGAAGCCTCAGGTGCTGGAGCTGGCTGCCTTCCCTGCCCCTGAACCTGGGGCTTCCCTCCTATGCCTGGGGCTTCTCTCTCATGCTGCATGAATGTGGGGAGTGCCAGCATTACAGATGGCCCGGCAGGCAATGTGCAGTGCTGGCCAGAGCTGGGCACCAGCTCCGAGTATGAGCACCCTGCTCTGCTGCTGCTGCTGCCCCTGTTGCCTGGCAAGGCAGCCTGCCGCTGATTGCAGTCCCCAGTTAGGCACAATTGCCTGACTAGAAACAGGGCCCTGAGCAGCAAGGACAGCAGTGTGCTGCTAGCAGCCAGGAAAACACAACCCAGTTGGAGCTGCTGCTTGTGACATCTTGGAGGTAAGCACAGGAGCTATGGGGATGGCAGGAGGCTCCTGGTCCTGGGGCATGACCTAAAACTATGCCCTGCTGGGATTGGATGGCATGGTGGGGCTGCTTATGGCAGGGCAGCTTCCAGGAAATGCCATGCCTGGGGTCTCCCCAGTGAAGGGCGAGTATGGGGTGCCAGAAAGTCTCAGCCCCTGCTGCCTTACGGGTGACCCCTTGGACAGGAAAGGCTAAGGGAGCATATCCCGAAGGACAAAGCAAGGGCCCAGACTCACTGTGAGCGCTGAGGTGGGGTCCTTGCCAGGTAAAGGGGCCAAAGACGGAGTCCAGACTCACAGCGAGTTCTGAGGCTGCACTAAGGGAGCCAGGAGTGAGGTTCCAGGGTGTGGAGCCCTGAGCCTTTGGGCAGCTATGTGTGGAGTTCCTGGGGTGAAGTGATAAGGGGATTTTGAGCCCAGTTTAGGGCACAGGATAAGGCCCAGTTTAGGAAAGGGGAATAAGGCTTGGAGCCCTGAATGGGGATGGGGCTTGGAGTCCACAGTTGCTGGGGACCTGGAGCCCTGGGAGACTAACAGAAGGAGAGCCCAGGGTGAAGGCACGGGGACTATGAGCTCCAGCGGGAACTGAGAGTCCCGTGTGAAACTCTGGAGCTCGGGTTCTAGTGTGAGACACTGGAAGAACATGGATGTCATCTGCAAGACATGGGACAGGTACAGGGAAGGTTGGAGCCAGGCTTAGCAGCCCTTGGCATCTGGGCAAGTAAATGGGTAGCCCTCCTGCCTTATTGTCATCATTCAATTGTATCATCTAAGGCATGGCAGAAAAAGTGGGCTGGCAGTTTGCCCAGAGACAAGAGGGAGGGCCAAGGATCAGACCGGCCCCATGATGCCCACTTGTTACAAACAGATTGATAAAGTTCTAGGGACCCTGAGATTAAGTTGAGTATGATTTAAAGGGATAGAAGTTTTTAACTGGCAACTGTGTTTAAGAATGTTAGGCCTCTCCCTACATATCAAATTAATATAAAACTTCTAGGTTATAAATCTGAACACCATGCATAGACACAATATAGAATAGTAAAGGAGTGAGATTTTTTTATATTCTGGGAGAGATTTTTTTAAAGACCAAACTAGAGGTTAAATATTCAAGAACAAAAAACAAAGGTCTCCCTATCTAATATCATTTGCAGTGTCACATGCACCTTCTGATCTGAAGTTTGATTTACCTGGGAGATTCTTATTCTTAGGGAAATCTGGATTTTGCTGTAGACATGATAGATTTCCCTTGCCTGTTTCACAGGAAGTGACTCAGCTTGAGGTCAAAGTGATTTATCAAGGCTTCTGTTGTTTACAAATGTCTCTTTCTTTGCCAGACTTTGAGAATTAAATGAGGGAGTTTATTTATGGTCCTGTGATCACAGCTGAAGTAATAAATACTGAAGCTGGGAGACTGGTGAGCAGCAGCAGGAGACAGACTGGTATCTTGAAGTAGTATGAAGGGCACCATCATTCAGTTCTAATGCAAGCAAAGCTGTAGTCTTCACTAGTACTAGGTGTGCATGCAGCTCTAGTGTATTAAACATTTGTATAACACTTGAAAGATGCAGATTCCATATGTGCAGGCCAGTTAATTGCAGGCTTGTGTCATTCCACTTAAAAATGACTCCCTTGTTTATTTGTTCCACAATCTAAGAAAACTAATGTTCAGAGGATTTCATGAGATCCTGGGAACTGTTCCACTGAGAATTGGAACTGCTGATATATGCTACTTTTTTGTTTTTGGTGGGAAGGTGTCTGAATGTGTCCCTCTCAGCAAACTTGCACCCAGTATAAGGTAAATCTCTCCACTAATATTCATTAGCAAAGAAGAGTGACTTTGTTAACAAATGCCTTGCTCTGATAGGTGGGAGAAGGATGCATTCAGGTGGTGCCTGCCTAATTGGATGCATGCAATTTGCAGTGAGGATTCATGAGCCACGTTTCTCCAGGGGTGGATCACTGTTCATCTCACCTATTACATTAATAGTGGCTGCATCTACACGTGCAACAGACTGCGCAGTTGTTACTGCGCGGGCATTTAGTACTTGCATAAGCAAATACTAAAAGACTTTGCAAGTAACCGGCATTAGTGTGCACTACTGATGCAGCACGGTTTTTACCCAATGCAACTGTGCAGTAGCTCATTACTACTGTGCCATATCATCTTTGCACAGTTAGTGCCCAGCAATGCTATTGCATAAAAGCAACAAGCCATAGCGTAGTAGCTCATTGCTACTGTGCTGTAGCATCTCGTGTAGATGCACCATAAACGTATTCTTTAGGGACTGAGGCTATAATGGGAATAAACTATTTGTTTCACTCTAACAACAAAAACTCCAAATTCGTTCATTTGGGTAAAGTTGTGACACCATTCCCCATGGAAATGTTGCCACTGACTTCAGTAGCAGTAGGATTGCATGCTCTGGCTGTGTCCACACATGAAGGCATGTGCGGTTTGTGGCACCACAAACTGCATACATTGAACATTAAAATGTACGCTGCACTGCTAATTTGCAGCTCGGGTTCAAAATTTGCTACCGTGATTTCCCAAATCCAGTAGCAAAAAAAAAACACTGGAAAAAACATGGCACGAAGCATATAAAAAAAGTGTGTGTTTGGACAGATGGAGGCTTGGAGCCATTTCAGGGTAAGTAGCTGAAAGATCAGTGGTGTTCTCTGTCTTGGTTTTCTTACCATGTTTTGTGCTGCTGATTACTAAGCTAAAGGGAGATCCTCCAGGGTTTCATAAGATTGAGACCATCTCTATTAACTTCAGAGGCCCAGCTTGCCTGGAAAGAAAATTTGGAAGCTGTGCCTGGCTCACTCACTGGGATAAAGAAGCTGTTGCTCTTTGCAGCAGTAAAAACTGGAAAAAGCCCCAAATTGTAGATTAAAGAACTGACATGACTTAAAATGTGTTTTTTTTGGAGGGTGTTTCTCATTGTGCACTTGTTTGAACAGCAAGATCCTCAGCTGTGATGGGGCACCAAAGTGCTAGCCCTAGCCTCTGGCTCCCTCTGGCTGAAGAGCTGGGAGGAGCTGGGCAAGGGCAATTTGTCCCGCAACAAAATGCAAGCTCAGGCATGTGTGCTGAAGCACAAAATACTGGCACAAATTTGTGCTGCTACAAGTGCGCACCCATGCAGCCTTTGGATCCAAACTATTTGTTATGATTTCAATGTCTCACAGCCTTATACAAAAATCTCTCCTGCCAAAGGATAAAACAGAAAACAAAAGTAATGTCATTACTCAGAGGTTTGGAATCTGTGGCATAAAAAACCTTTGGGCCAGATTCTCAGTTGGTGTGAGCTGGGGTAGCTCTTTGTACATAGAGCTCTGCAGTTTTACATCCATTGAAAGTGTGGCTGTTTGTTTTACAGAATCAACACTCTTCCCTGAGATTTGGGTTGCTGCTCTAAACTTCATTCATACCCAGCCAGTGCATCTACATGTGCACTTAACTGCGCAGTATACTAAGTTGCTGTGGTGTAAAGTGTCACAGTCTACACATGCAAAATTATTAGACTGCAGAAAACTAATTTTCCCTACTGTAAGATAGTATCACCAGAGACAAAAATAACTGTGCCTAAACACATGTGTAAATACTGACCCAGGCATAAATTACATCCATTCAGCCCAGGCAGCAGGGGCCAGACTCCTGCTTGTCACCTAGCCACATGACTCTGCTCTTTGGGTACTCTTGTGGTCCAGCCAGCCCCTCCACCACTCAATGCCATCCCCAGGTGCTTGGCACAGAGCCCTTGAGCCTGCTGCCAGCCCAGGGCTGCTCCATACCAGCTAAAACTGCTGTGGTCCTGGGCACACGTGTAGACACTGTGTCCAAGAGCTGTTAACTGGCACAAACTGCTCTGGAGTTTATTACATAACACTAATAGCACATGTAGATACACCCAATGACCTGATTTAGAATCTACAGAATGACTGGAATTAAGATTTCATACCTTGAATTCATGACACTTGTTATTGACTACTCAGATAGCAATGATAAAATGACACCTAGGGCTATGTGAAATTTCGCCGGATGTTTCATTTCGACACTGTTTCAACTTGTTTTGAGCTCAAAACAGCAAAATCAAAATGAAACAAAAGGCTTCAAAACAGCCTCGAAACAAAATGAGGGCAATCGAAATGTTTTGAAAGCTTCGGCACATTTCAAGTTTCAAAGCTGGGCTTGCTTGCAGCTAAAGAGAAACTAAGGATAGGGAGAGGGAAGAGTGGGGAAGGACTGCTCTGACACTGAGATGTGTAGCTGGCCAGTGACTGTGATCCTTCCCTGAGCTCCCTTCTAATCCCAGTGCTCTGGGGGATGGATGGAAAAACAGCATAAAAAGCATTGTTTGAACTGAGCTTTCTCTGTGCCTTCACACTTACAAGTGACACAAGTTTTGCTCTGAACAGTTTGAGGTACAGTTTCCCAGAAACCCCTGCACACATCTCCTTGAAAGCTGGCTACCATACCTGCAGTTTTCACCCCACTGCACCCTAACACACACACAAAATCACCCATGTCATGAGTTTTCCTTGTCAGCATCCTGATGTGCAGTTTCCCAGAAACTCCTGCACCTATCTCCTTGAAACCTGGCATGCTTTGTGGCCTCAACAGGGCCTACCATCCCTGAAGTTTTCACCCCACTGCGCCTTAACACACGCATGTGACATGAGTTTTGCTTTCAAAACTTTGAGGTGCTGTTGCCCAAAAGTCCCTGCACCTATCTCCTTGAAACTTAGCAGGCTTCATGGCCTCTGATGGAGCTGCCATCTCTGCATATTTTATCCAAAACAAGCAAGACATGGCAAAGTTATAAGCAATTTTGTGTTCCCCCATTATAGCCTATGGGTGAAATGTCAAAACAGCGAAACAGTTTCGACGAAACAAAATGGAACAGTGCTTTTGAAATTCAACAAAACTCAGCATGAAACACTGTCCCATCAAAATGGTGAAACAGAAGTTGAAACGAAACAGTGCTGTTTTGCTGAGCTCCGCTTGCGTTACAGATAAATTCTACTGGTTTCAGTACAGTTATACTATAGTTACACTGACTGCTGCAGCGGAGTACTTTCTAACTAACTGAACATCATTATGAACTCCAACATTATGAACTTTAATTTTCTGGAGAAATATGTTTGAATCTTCTTGCCAGTAGAGGGCCAGATAACCCAAAATAAATGAATACTCCATTTACTGTATAATGTACACTGAGTCCTGAACATCTCTACAAGTTTGCAGTATTTAAAAAAAACCAAACAGATATAGTCATATATTTTAGAGGTGTACTGATACATCGGTTCGATATCGGATTGGCACCAATATAAAGAACATTTTATGTATCGGAAATTGGCCAATAAATGCATGTGTGCGCGTGCAGCCGCAGGGCTGCACGTAGGCAGTGAGGAGCAGCGCTGGCAGCGTGGAGAGCTGCCTTCAGCTGGCAAGTCTGGTGCAGTGGGAGGAGATGGGGGAAGGGAAGGAAGTGGGGAGGAAAGGAGCATGGAGGGGCAGATCAAGGCCCCCACGGTGAGGGAGGGTGTGAGGCTGGGGCAGGGGCTGCTCAGCCAGGGTAGGGTGGGTGTGGCACAGACCCGCAGCACATCCAGGGAGCATAGGAAGGGAAGGGAAGGGAAGGGAAGTGGGGGACAGCTGCCACTGCTGCGCATGGCTTTTTTTGGGGGTCCCTGGTTCCCGCTGCTGCTCCCACCGCTCATCTGGGAGTCATGGTGGGGCATGAGCCCCTGGATCTGTGTGGGGCAGGCTGGGGCCATGGCTGCACTGGGGGGGGGTATGGTAAATTTTGGGGTGGCTACAGCCCCCCCCATAACCCTCTGCCAGCACCGCCATCCCCTTGTGCAGCCCCGCCCTGGCCTCAGCCTGCCCCATGCAGATCTGGGGGCCCACGCTCCCATCCCCTCCTGAATGAGCAGTGGGAGCAGCCAGATGAGCACCAGATGAGCTGCATGCACCGACAGGAGCCACCCCCCCCTTTCCACATGCCCCAGCCCCAGCCCGGGCCCGGTCCCAGCCCACAGCTGCAGCCTGCCCCATACTGCACCGATCTGGGGCAACGTGCCCCCTTTTCCCCTGGACAAGCCACTTGTGGCTCTGTCCCCTGCCCCTCCCTCCCCCACCACAAGGGCCTTGATCTGCAATACCCCACCACCCTTTCCCTCTCCTCTCCCTTTCCACCACACTAAACTTACCACCTGGATATAACTCCTCAAACTGAAGAGCTGCATATCAGAAATCAGATCATATTCGCTGATATGCCTCCTTAAAAATTAGCTATCAGTATTGGCCCCAAAAATCTCTATGCCCCTCCCTCCCCCACCACAAGGGCCTTGATCTGCAATACCCCACCACCCTTTCCCTCTCCTCTCCCTTTCCACCACACTAAACTTACCACCTGGATATAACTCCTCAAACTGAAGAGCTGCATATCAGAAATCAGATCATATTCGCTGATATGCCTCCTTAAAAATTAGCTATCAGTATTGGCCCCAAAAATCTCTATCGGTGCACCCCTAATATATTTCTATTTTCCACCTATCAACATTTGGCTGAGATGGGCAGTTTTTACTTCACTACTCCTGGCTGCTTGGTTTATTTGTTATTATTATGGCATATTATTGAGAATCTATGAGCATCAAGGCAATGAACATCCAACATCAACTTCGCTGGGCTGGCCATGTCATCTGGATGTCCAACTTCAGACTCCTGAAGCAAATTTTATTCTCTTAGCTGAGTCAAGGTGTACACTCAAGAGGAGGGCAGAGAAAGTGCTTTGAGGAGGTGCTAGGCAGGAAAGGTTTTTCTTTTCTTTTCTTTCTTATTTTGAAATATATTCCCTCCCCTTCCCCTAACCATTTCTGACTTTCTCTCTGCCCTCTCTATCCCTTATAAGTGATACAAGTAGTATTAGGTAAGCTAAGTTCTTATATACTATTATTGTCATAAGCCCCTTTTTATATTGCAAATAGTGTTCTGGTATGTTTGTATTGATTTTTACTGTTTTGTATTGTATTATATTGTATTCCTATCATTTTTGCATTGATTTTTATTGTTTCATATTGATAGTGTATGGTTTAGGCCTGTGTCTGTAAAGTAATGTCAAGTTTCCATTTTGTATGTCAAGCCTCCACCTTGTGTCCCCTGCCCTAAACAATATGTTGCAACTATGACTCATACCTACCCCTCATATGTAAATTGGTTTTCCTTGAATGCCTGACACAAAAGAGTGAATGGATGAGTGAACACAATGATAGCAGGACCCCCTACTAAATCACCCCACCATCAAAACCAATACCTGGACCAATGACCCAACCATTGGAACCACCCTCAGCATTCAAGAAACAAAAAATGAGGCAACCCACCATTGTGCCAAGGCTGCACATACTCAGTATGAACATCTGGAACCCGCTGGAACAGGGCTGACCTTGCCTGGACATGCCCTCCTATAGGAGATCATAGGTAGTCTGCCCCATAAAAAGGGGTAGTGAAGACTGACTCCTTGGGACGCCATCTTCACCTGGACCAGACCTGCTTCACGTCACGCTGCCTATCAACCCAGAGGCCCTGCTGGCAGCCCCACTCTGGACAGCACCTGCTAGAGAAAGACCCCAACTGGCCATCAAGGACTCCCTCCCAGCCTGGGTAGATAGCTATCACCCCCACCCTCTCTTCAACCAAGGACTTGGAATCTGTTTCTCTACCCTACCTGGACTCCAAACCTTCCACTGAGTCTTTTTCTTCTGCTGCCATTGTGTGTGTGTGTGTGTGTGTAGGAACCAAGCTGGTTTAGGTTTAGGTGTTCATTTAATAAAACTGTTATTTGGAAACCGGAGTTGGGTTTTGCTTTGCCTCTCAGCTAGACTCTGCCACTGCTATTGCCTGATCCCCACTGCCTTTTCCCCTGATCTCTGCCCCTGCTATTGCCTCATCCCCACTGCCTTTTTCCTGATCTCTGCCCCTTGCTCTTTAGTTACCAAACACCCCAAGCATAGGTACCACAGGCACCAACACACACCCAGTCACCTGAGTCAGTGTTTAACCTGTGTGTATGTGTGTATACATGTGTGTATTGTGTATGATTTCATGTCATTATCATTAGGGTGTGTATGTGCTTGAATTGGTGATTGTGTGCATGTGCAATTGTACACCATGCCCTCCTGTCTAACAGAATGATATTGAGATCCTGAGTGTTGGCCTGACCCCACAGGGAAACAGAAACACATGCCTAAATTGCAATAGAGTCTGTTGATCCCAGATTGGCATCATCAGTCATATTTGGACCCACAGATAAGACAATCATGGAAGACAATCATCCTTGACTGCAAGGGATTACTGAAGATGGTATAACGAGAGATCACATCAAGTTGAGAGATATTTCTTTCAAATCTATTTCCTGAAAGAGTGAATAGTAGGGCTGTGCGAAATGGCACTGTTCTGTTTCGACTTTCGTTTCAATGTTTTGATGGAACAGTGTTTCGTTTTGAATTTTGTTTTGATTTGAAACCACGGCTCCATTTCATTTCATCAAAACAGTTTTGCTGTTTCAAGGCTGTTTCTATGTTTCACCCATAGGCTATAATGGGGAAGTGTGAAACAGCTTATAACTTTGTCATTTCTTGCCTGATTCAAATGAAACTTGCAGGGATGGTAGCTCCTTATGAGGCCATGAAGTCTGCCAGCTTTCAAGGAGATATGTGCAAGGGTTTCTGGGAAACTGCACCTCAAACTGTTCAGAGCAAAACTTGTGTCACTTGTAAGTGTGAAGGCAAGGAGATAGGTGCAGGGGTCTCTGGGAAACTGTAACTCAAAATCTTGATAGCAAAACTCATGTCATATGTGTGTTAAGCCACAGTGAAAACATCATGAAAACTGCAGGCATGCTAGTCCCTGCTGAAGCCACAAAGCCTGCCAAGTTTCAAGGAGATAGGTGCAGGGGTTTCTGGGAAACTGCACCTCAGGCTGCTGACAGGTAAAACTCGTGACATGGGTGATTGTATGATTGACTGACTGTGTCTGTGTTAGGGCACAGGGAGGTGAAAACTGCAGGGATGGTGGCCCCTGCAGAGGCCACAAAGCCTGCCAGCTGTCGAGGAGCTAGGTGCAGGGGGTTCTGGCTTCTGAGGTCCAGAACCTCAGGCTGCTGACAGGCAAACCTTGTGACATGGGTGATTGTGCAACTGTGTCTGTGTTAGGGCACAGGGGGTGTGAAAACTGCAGGCCTGCTAGGCCTGGGCTGTGTGAAATGGCACCGTTCCATTTCAACTTGAATTTTTGAGGTCGACGGAACAGTGTTTCATTTCAAATTTCATTTAAATTTGAAACTGCTGTTCTGTTTTATTTCATTGAAGCAGTGACACTGTTTTGATGCTGTTTCACCATTTTTCCCATACGCTATAATGGGGAAGCTTGAAATAGCCTCTCTTATCTGGCAGGTGGATGGGAGCCCACAACCCTGGGAGGGCTGCGGGGGCTGTGCCAGTCCTCCCGGGGCCGCAGGCCTCCATCTGCCTGCCAGATGAGGGAGGGAAGCTGGGTGCTGCTACCTAGGACCGGGGAGCTGGGGAAGGGAACTGAGCCCAATTGCTCAGTTCCCCTCTCCAGCACTACAATCAATGGGGCCAGGGATAGGAACTCAGCCCAGCCCGCTCATAGCACTGGGGATGGGAAACTCAGCTCAGCCGAGCCCTGATCTAGTGCTGGGGAAGGGAACTAAGCTCAGCTGAAGGGAGTTCAGCTCAGTAGAAGGGATCTACCCCCTTACTGGGGCTACAGGGCTTCCCTCCCTGGTGGAGACTCAGGTGGCCATAGCCGTGCCTGGCCCCAACTTCTACACACAGCGATGTGGGGGCTACGGGTTATTGAGGCACCCCAACCCGCCTTCCACCGGGATGCTAACTGGCCTGGTATTTCCTACACCACTGGGAGCCCCACCAGGCCATCCACTCCCGGCAGGGTGCAGTTTTAGGTCATGCCCAGGACCCAGAGCCTCCTGCTCCTACCTGTAGATGTTCCATTCAGCAGTTCAGCTAGGCAATGTTTCTGCCTGCTGGCCAGCAGCACGCTGCTCTGTTTATATAGGTGGCCATGGTTCTAAAATGGTCGCCGCACTCAAGCACCTGCTGGCTGCCTTGCCACAGTGCCTTTCTTCCT
Organism: Alligator sinensis; assembly: GCF_000455745.1. NCBI lineage: Eukaryota > Metazoa > Chordata > Crocodylia > Alligatoridae > Alligator > Alligator sinensis. The sequence continues at coordinate 2,226,457 of NW_005841858.1, forward strand.
ATATAAATTCAGTTATGTTGGTGTGGGATACAAAGAAGAAATGTATAAAAACAAATATAAATTTATCCTTCTTCCTATATAAATTAAATTCTATAGTGTGATCCTATCCAATATAATTATAACATTCAAAAGAATAAATCAATGAATATAATAATAAAGTAAATGTGGCTAGAAGAAAGAAAAAGCCAAAAAGGTATTCTGAAATCCCTCTTGCTAGCCTAGCCTAAGCTAGCAAGTAGGAAATCCTTCAGAAGATCACTGCTATAGCCTTTGTTGTCTGATACTGAGCTGCTGGAACACACAGTCCAGTATAACTGAGACCAAAGCAGAAAGTAGGGTAGTCCAAACAATACTGCCTTTTATGCTGTTTTTCCATCCCTCCCCCAGAGCACTGGGATTGGAAAAGACCTCATGGAAGGATGACAGTCACTGGCCCGCTATACAGTCAATATGAGAGCAGTCCTTCCCCTCCGCACTCTCCCCCCCTCCCTCTCCTTACTTTCTGTTTCCATGTAGGCAAGCCCATCTTGAGCTTTGAAACTCAAAACGTTTTGATTTGTTTCAAAGCCCTCTGTTTCATTTTGATTTTGCTGTTTTGAATTCGAAACAGCCCTAGTGAATAGTGCAATAAGAAAACTAGAAAGGAATTTCTCCAAAATTGTTAAAGGAAAAGGTGTTTGAGCAGTGTAGGATCCAGAGGTACAATCCGCACAAGGATACTTCTTGCCTTTCAGAGCTGATCTCCTACACATGAAATGTTTTGGAAAGACAAGTTAGCAAGTCACAGAGAGATGGGACATTATGCAAAAAATCAGCTACATTAGAACATGCATCACCCTGGATTCAGCAAGATACAGCTAGAGTTAATTTGGCTTTGTCTCTTACTAACCAATTAGTGGGAACCCTGAGCAAGAAAGCAGGGGAAAAGTACAAGGTAAATGGGTCTTTGTCATCCATTGTTTTCAGACTCAGATAATACTCCAAAAGGGCACAATAAATGTAATTTAGCCTTAAACAGTTAATTCAAGCATTGCTTAACATCCTCTTTTCTCTGTGCCACCTCCTACATCCAACCTTTAAAACTGGAATGAAATGTATGTGTTGAGGCAAAGGGACTCTGGTTTCTGGCACTCATTGCTCAGTTAATAGCAAAATAGCTGATCAGTGCAATGGAATTATATGTTAAATTTATTTGAATAAATCTTCACTGTCATATCCTTTAGGAGGTGAGAAGAGGGAAGTGGAGACAGTATAGAATGCCCATACTGCTGGGAGATAGACTGTGTGGGATCAATCCTGCACCAGTGCAGTCAAAGACAGTTTTGCTCTTGACTTCTGAGGGTTCTGGGTTAAGTCCTGTGTCTATTGTTTTTATGTGGAAGGAAAATTTGGAGCATTGTGTACCATTAATATTAAGGATGAGAACTAAATTTCAACCAGTGACCCAGCTACTCACCCACACTCTAGGAGATTTGCTCTCCTAACACTCCTAATGGTCAGGTTCTTTCTGAGTTGAATTCAAAATAAAAAATAACTACAGCAGAGTCTCCAGAAAATTGGACAGCTGTATAAAATTTGATCTGGATTTATCTTCAGGTATGCTATGCTGATGTCTCCTACTGTAAGTGTAACTTTCCAAAGAAATGGTGAGATTAGCCCCAGAACAAGATCTGCTTCACAACAAATATTTTGTTGTGTTTGCTGCACAGGGCAATCAAAGCACTCTTCCCTAACCTATATGTTCCAGTACGCTTCAGTAAGACAGTAGAGTGAAGAGAATGATTTGTGTGTGTGTGCACTGAAGCAGCTATGACTGTGTGCATCAAGGAATAGATTTTAGAGTCTCTGCACCTTTTCTTCCTATTCTTTGTTACAGGAGCTAGCAGGGGCAGTAGAGCCCAAAGGTAATGGTGCAGCTAGTCCTGCTTCCTCTGCAATTTCTTTTGAGTACCTCTTTTGACTTACCCTCTGTTATTTCAATAATTGCACACTATCTGTATATACAGGGAAGGTTTACTTGGGTAGGAACTGCAGGATCCAAACCTGAAGATTTACAAAAGGAGGCTGAGTTTGAAAAAGCACTAACTTGGTTATCAGTCTATTGTCCTTCATTGTTTTCAGAGTTCCTGATCTTCTCAGTCTTATATACTCAACGCCCATTTGAAGCAACAGCTGGTAAAATTGACAGCTGTCATCAGTGTTTTCCCTAGCAACATTTTCCCTCCCATGTGTTTAGGTAACGCTTCTTAGAACAGAAGCAGCCACTTTGGGTACGTTCAGATGTTACACTTAAATCAACCTAACCAGGATTACATTGATGTAAATGCCAAACTATGCAGACATTCAGGGCAAAATATATCTGGCCTGATCTAACTTAGTTCACCTGACGTAAACTAAATTAGATCATGAACAGGTTAGCCCACGTGCGGGCAATTATTTTGGGGGGAAGGCCACTTACTGAGTTTTGGCAAGCTGTTGGGGGCCGCATGGGTAGCCCCACCCCTTGACAGGAGCCCCGCACCCCTGATCACTATCTTGTGACCAGAAGTCCCACCCCCTAGCCCCTGGCCTTTGCCACCAGAAGTCCCACCGATTACCCTCAGAAGTACTCCTTTCAGCAAGGGGCTTTGTCATCTTGGAACCAGGAAAATACCAAATTAGATTCTAAAAAGTGAACATCTACAACATTAATTAATTTGATTTTAAAAAATATTTTTGTCCCAATTTACATATGTTTGTGTAGTGTACATACAGGTGATTGTCCAATAGCTTAAAATGAAGTCTTATGCTTGTATATTGGGGTGGGGGTGAGGGACACGGTGGGTATAGGTTTGTAGGGGGCTGTGGGTGGTATGTGGGGGAGGGTGTGTCTGTGGGGGTGGATAAGTGTGGGGGTGTGGGATTGGGGTGAGGGATCATGTGGGTGTGTGTGTGAATATATGGGGTGTGGGTGCATATGGGATTTGTGGGGGGGCTGTGTGTGGAGGCAGGGTGGCTGGAATGTGTGAGGGGGTGTGAGGGTCTGTGTTCATGGCAGTGTAAGGGGAATGTGGGTGCATGTGTATGGTGGGGTGTGCAAGTGGGACTCACCCTATGAATACACACACACACACACACACACTCTGTCTCTCCCTCCCTACCCACACCCTCTCCTGCTCCTGGCCCCAGGGTGCCAGTCCGAGTCCCGTGCTCCCACAGTTGGGCCATGCAGCTGGAGCAGTGTGCAGGCAGGAAAACAGGGATATGGCTGGGGTGAGGTGGGGATGGGCTGCTGGTTCCTGCTGGCTCCCCCTGGGTCCTACTGCCCCTGGCTCCTGTCATCTTTGACAGGAAGTCAGAAGCAGATAAATATTAATTTTCTAAAATGTTTAGGGGCCCCACAAGCTGTATTTTGTCCACCCCTGGGTTAGCCTGATCTACCAAATGTCTGCACACATTTGGACTGCAGCCCAGGGCCTCGGGTTGGACTTTTCCTGCCCCTGCCTTAGCCCTGACTGGGCTACATTTAACCTCCTTGACCTCCCACCCCAAAGACAGACAATCCTCTTGCAGACACACCAAACTCTTCTACAAATCCACTAGCAGCACCCACCTCTTGATCCTACCCACCCCTCCCCCAACTCCAGCATACTTAGATTGGGTTCCCAATGTGGGTTCTGGCACTAGTGAACATCAGCACACACCTTGCCCAACCTGTGATCATGTGGCTTAAAGCTGTGTGATTGTAGATAGGGTAAAATCAACATGTGCATGTACCCTTAGAAGCAGCACAGCACCAAGGCACCCATATGTTGCTATTAACTAGGGACAACAGGGTGCTACTTGTTTGCCTTATTAAAGATTGTCTGGAAAAAAAACAGGTGTTTGACTGGTGGTGGCAAGCTTAGCAGGATTATGAGAATGGTGTGAAAGCTTACTCAGAGGGTTTATGTCTTCTTCATGTTCTTCAAATTCTTCTGTTTGATTTTGTTGATACCTGTTCAAGTCAACTCCTAGAATAAGTGAATGATAAGCTATTTTTAAAAATTATTCAGTGTTGCCACCTTTTGAATTAAAGGCTAAGAGAACTACCAAGTCCCATGTCTAGATTTTCCAGAAAATAACTGAAACACTAGCCAATATCAAACCTGACATGCCTGATATTTCTACAGTCCTGTGTACAATTGGAAATGTATTGAAATAGCTATTCTGGAATAATTACCAGTATTCTGGAATAGTTATTTTGCAATAGTAATTCCCCATGTGAATACTCTTATAGAATAAGAGCATTCACACTAGGCTTCTACAGAATTAATATTCCAGATAGCTGTTTCAATAGATTTCCAAGTGTAGACAAGTCTCAAAATGAATAGCAAGAAAAACTCAGACAAGTCTGTGAGGCTTTCTTCACACATCCTAAAAAAAGCAAAAAAAGGGTACAGGCACTGGCATCTCCCCTTCTTTGATTCATAACCACCAATTAAAATGTTAAAAGTGTGGGGTTTGTTTGTTTGTTTTTTAATATAAACTGACAGTTCAGTTCTGGGATAATTTGATTTAATATTCAGAGTTAAAATCTCAGAGAGCTCCTTGTTCTTTGTAATTGCTAAGGATGCAGTTAGTCTGACAACATTTCCGCTAGGCGTTCTTTAAACTGCTATAAAAATTCCTTCCGGCACTCAAGGTCTGAGCAAAGGAATGGATTTAAAAAGCGACTAGTTAAAGTTAAAACAATTGCTAAATGATTTGTTAAAGTTAAACTGATTTGCTAAATTAAAATATTCTGTTTGACTTTCTAAGGGTGACGTGCAAAAAGAAAAAATGGAATCTAGAAATTTGCTCTCCAATAAATAACTGTTGTAGTTTTTTCAGTCAAGTCTGATAACACTGCATGCAGCTGCCAGATGAGTGTCTGAAGTGGGGTCCTGAGATCAGTCCCTCACTGCCTCAAGTCAGCAAATTATGAGTGTTGCAAAGGACATGAACTTGTTCCCAGAGGGAAAAGAAATATCTTGCATCACTCTCCAGTGTAATTTCTTCACACACTTGGGTGACTGGAGGAGCAGAATGGATAAGCTCCAGAAGTGATACCATGCAATGGACTCTGACAGCTTCAATAGCAGTAGGCATTCAAGTGAAAAAAAATGTGTTTTGAGGATTGTCCTAGTACCTACTTAAATAAGCCTTGACATACATCAGCCAGATGTAGGTACCTCTTTCAAGCTGCTTGTGCCACTCTGCAGTATAGCAGCTCCCTGCAGTCTTTTCTTTGAACAGTTTTGTGTTACTTGGCAGCTCAGAGGCTGAAAACGAAGGAAACTAGGCATGTTTTGACCTCTGAAAGTAAAATGCTTAAATACATTGACAGAGGGCCTGAGGTCTGAAACTGAAAGGAAAGGAGCGGCCCAGATTAGAGTTGTACAGGAAGTGATTTTCATATTCATGGATTTCTTTTCAGGTTTCAAGATGTTTTCTTCTCACCCTCCGTACCTCATTTCCCCTCTCCTGTAGGAGCTGTTCCTTTTCATATAAATAATTAAATATTCATTATTTTCCACATCCCAGGTAAGTGCCCAGCCTAGGGTAGCCATCATAGAGGACAGTCCTGTTGTCCTCTGTCCTCTATTGATACAAAACTGGATGCCTTTCTGTCCTCTATTTTTCTCTTGAAGAAAACCAGAATGTCCTCTATGATGGCCACCCTAGGGTCATAGAGTTAGTCTCTAGTTTGCTCTCTCAATCTTTCTTGTTGGAGCAATTTCATTTTGTGTAACTAATTAAATATTTTTAGGGCCAAAGAGACTGATTGGGGAGCCCTGTGGCTTGGGCACAAACCTGGAATGCACACGGTGAAAGAAGGTGGAGTCATCAGCCCGTGTGCCCATTCTCATCTGATGCATGAAAACTAGGCTGTGAGTTCACCCTTTCGTAAAAGACAGCTCAGCTACCGCAGGTTAGTTTTCATTTACATGGGGCTAAGATTGTGTGTGTGGGCAGTTGCCTCAGAGCATATGATGTGCAGCAACATGGCTAGTGACAGACATTATGCATAAACCAGTTTAAGTGATCAGAAACTGGGTTAAACCTGTAGCAGAACAGATGTTCTATGCATATAAACCAGTTTGAAAATGGCTGAAACTGGTTTGAGGAAAACCTGGTTGAATGTAGTATCAGACTTAACTGATTTGGCTCAAAACGGTTTATGCAATGTCTGTCCCAGACCCCTTTCTAGTTTAAGATAAACCAGACTCCCAGCATGCTCTCTGGGAGGGGCTCTGCTCTGCTAGCCAGAGCAGGGATGGGACATGGAGACACCAGGCAGCATGGCCTCATTAAGTCAAAGTGAGCAGCATGGCGACTGGTGCCTCCTGAGTCTGGGAGGGCACCAGCAGCTGATCGCTGACGGGGGGGGGGATCTCCCAGTGGCTGATCTTGCCCCCCCATGCTCGCTCCCTACGCATGGCCTATGGGGAGGAGAGAGGTGATTAATTCTTCCCTCCTTCCCCTCCTCCCCCACCGCAGCCAGGGTCTGCCTGTCAGTGGGGAGCAGAGGGGAGGGAGTTGCGGTGGGGGCCCCTGGGGGTGGCAGACCCCAGCTGCAGGGAAGGGAGGAGGCAGGAATGAACCCTTCTCCCTTCCCCTTTCACCTTAACAGGGCCATGCTGGGACTGTTGTCCCACGGAGTAGGGAGGGGGGCTCTTCCCCCTCCTCCTCTTCCCCCTAGTGAGGGGAAAGGGGGCTCTGTGGGACACTGGAGATGGACTACTCCTCAGCCTCCCCCTCCCCCTCCCCAGCCCCAGCCCCAGCCCCAGCGGGGGACACTATCTCCACCCCAAGGTGGGGCTCTCTTCAGTGCTGTGGGGGAACTCTTCCCCCTCCTCCTTCCCTTGCTCCCTGCCACCACGGGGCGGAGAGGGGAGGCTCCTGTGGTGCTCCCCGGCCCGGCCTAGCCAGGCTGTGGGTAGCAGCTGTAAGAGTCGCAGCTGCCAGGGGTGGCCCTGGCCCAGCCTGGCCTGGCCTCACTCAACCCTGGCTAAGGCAGCCACTTGGTGGGGCTGAGCTGGGCCCTCCGCAGGTTAGATTAACATGCAAAGGCTGAATCAATTTAGGCTCAGTCTTTTTGAATGTCTGTCCCTAACCCAATTGGGGATGCCTATGCCCTGTGACTCAAGACCCTGTTCCAATTAATATTTATCAAGAGTATACAAAATGGAAGGCTTCAATATGGTAACATTACCTATGGATACACTCCTGCCCAGTGGTTAGAGCACACCTGGCACCGTGCTTTGGTAGTACTAAAGCACCATGTCATAGTAACATCGCTGTATGGCCTCATTTATATTACAGTTATGTGACAGCTGGGGACATTCTGGGCAAATTTAATTATGGTTTAAGTTTGGGGTAAAACACTATTATCTCTATCAAACAGTAAAAGGCCAAAGATGAGGGTTTGCAGCTTGGCACACCTGGGAGTGAGTGCAGCTTGGACAAACAGGGTGTTTTCCCACCTGCTGAGGGGAGTGCTTTGCAGATGAGAGAGGCTCCGCTCAGAGTTCTGCAGACAACTGGTTTCTTGCTCAAGACTCCGGAAAGTGGGTGCCATAAGCAGAAAATGGCTTCACAAGCAAGCTGTGGCTTTTGCTGAAGCTGAAGAGGGCAGGGGGACAGCTGAGGAACTTGGGTGAGAAGCCCTCTGACTCAGCAGTCAATGCAGCTCTGCTTAGTACAGCTGGGGTGAGTAGTGAGGTTTCCTGGGCCAGTTGAAACAGCATTTCTCTTAGGTGCTGCACATGCACTGACCTGAGCTTCAGACACTGCTTACCTTGGACAACAAAGAGTGAGTGTGATGCCAGGGAGGAGGGAATCCTCCCTTATTGGATACTCACACCCTGAATGGAGAAATGCAATTCAATTTGCTAAGATACTCCATGGGACGGGAGTTTCACATAATGCACCTACAGATACTATTGATTTGTTACTGCTGTGTTCCTAAATTCATGCAGTATGTCTTTCCCCTTCTCCTTGTAGAGTTTTCCTTGTGACCCAGCCCTTGTGAGTGGGAAAGTATTGCCTTTAAATGGTGTCCTGTGAAGATATCTAGTTTTCCCAGGGTTTGGGCACTGGCTCATACTAGTGGTTCATTGTCTGAACTTGAAAACACTTGGTACAATGGTCTGGTTTGAAGTTAGCTCTCCTGGCAAGTGTATATTGTGTTAAACAGTAGTTCAGGGAAGAAAAAATTCTATTTCAGGCCAGGTATATTTTTTCAGTAGGGTAATGTATCCATTGGAAGACTGATATAAGGGAATGTATAAAGACCACAGAAAATTCTGTTTAGTAATATAGCTATCAGAGGTTTACACTGAGGACTCAATTAAAAGTACTTTGCAGACAGACACAGGATGACTGGGTGTATGTAGCACTGTGCTAGCTGCCAGGTGCAATTAATCCTGTAAAAATTCCCTGTGGAACAGCAGTGGAAGACTCCATGAGGAAACTGGTAGTTGTAGTCCCTGGAAGGCAACTGCTTGTAACTTCCATGTTGAAAGGATGAATTCTTGGGGAAGATGTTATCTTTCTTGAGCAAAGAGGAAAAGGGTATAGCTGATGTGCAGGGCTACTTAGACTCTTAACACCTGAGCCACTTGCTTGGTATTCAGTGATTTGAATGGGAGCAGTTTTGGAACCTGAACATTTGCTTTCTAAATGAGATTCTGCTTCATTTATGGCTAGTTGATGCTACAGCATGTATAATTCACTGTCTATTTAACAAATGAGCTCATTTAGAGGTGATGCAAGCCGAAAAGAACACGATAGTGCTGGAAAACATTTGTAATGAACTAAAGGCCACTTGTCAAAGTACTGTTTGCCTAGATTTAATTGTTACATGGCCTCGTGGATAGATTTGCTGCAGCTGAGGAGGCAAGCTGTCCTCCAGTTGGCATCAGTCTCTGTCATTGTCTGTCTAGTATGTTCAGCACTAAATGCGTATCTCCAAAAGTACGATGTTCCAATTCAAGGTCTAGAGTTTGACCTGGGTGGTGTGCTCATGAAGGCGCATTAGGGAGATGTGAGGCTTTAGGCTTCTGTATAGGCTACCTAGCTGTAGAACCTGCACTTGGAGGGGCAAGGAGCAGTGTGTCTCACCTTTTCAAAGGGGGTGGAGTATAGAGTTGATGCAGACTTGTCTCTGTCCCTGGCTATCTTAAGCAAGGCTACAAGTAGATGTCATGGTTCCTTCCAAGACAAACATTTTATTCCAGGACAAAGCGCAATAGTTTATATATCCATGCCTGTTATCCTGGGAGGCAGACAAACTCTGGGTAGAAGCGATATCTTTTATTAGACCAACTAAATAGTTGCAAAAGAGAGTTATTTGCAAGCTTTCAGGCTCAAAAAAGACATTTCTATTTCTTTTCTTTGCCTAATGTGTGATGTGTGTGTCTAAAAGTTGCAAATAACATTTTTGCAACTATTTAGTTGGCCTAATAAAAGATATTGCTTCTACCCAAAGAGTTTGTCTGCCTCTGTGCTTAGACCAACATGGCTACAGCCTAGATCCCTGTTATCCCGGAATAAATCCTAAAAAAAAATTCACAGGATGAGAAGTACTAATAGTTTATCCTGGCATGTTGGAAAGTGCATCTGAATGGTAATCTTGGGGTCACATAACTGAATCAGTGGCAGAAAATTAGCACTTTGTTCAGACATTCATTAAACCTTGATTAGAGAGGCAATGTGTGTATATTCCAATCCTGAGACGTTTCTGTTCTGGGACAAATACAAGCACAACTTGTCCATTAACAAATGCAACATCTCTTCCTAGCCCAAGAGACATGGGACAAAGTTGGAGTGGCAGCAATTTGCTAATGGCCTAGACTTAGACAAGGAAGGGAAGGAGAAGAATCCCAATTCTTTGCGTTGGCATGCTTCTGGGGTGACAAAATTACCTGCTACCCTTTGCTGTGGGTTAGCACTTAGAATGCAACCTAGAGCAGGCTCATTTGAAAACGTTTTAAAAAAAATCCTTAAAAACTACACATGCCAAGGAAAAAGACCAAAGATGACTTTGAATTTAAGATGACCCTCCAATAATTAGTTTCCACATATGGAAAAATTGTAAGTATTCTACTTTTCCATGTATAGAATCTAATTATTGGGGGGGGTCTTAAATTTGTCTCCCCACCACACACTGTAGCAGGGCAGGTAGGGGGGGAGGTAGACTGTGTAGAAGTCAGGGGGCCTCACCCCTGCCCTTTGCTCCCTGCTGCCTGTCCCCTCCCACCATTTGCCCCATGCCCTGGGGCCTGCCTCCTAGGTGCCTCTTCCCCCTATCAGACTGTCCATGGTGCTTATACTCCCTGGCATCTGCCCCTCTCTACCTGCCAACCTTGTTGCTTACACCCTGCCACCACCTCTTCCCCACCCATGACTTTACCCTTTGGCTCTGGCACCAGCCTCAGGTGTGGAACACAGTTACTCTGGTCCTGGCCCAGCCACAGAGCAGTGATTACAATAGTGGCAGGCAGCTGGAAGGTAAGTGGTAGCCTAGAAGGGGACAGGTGCGGGGGGCAGGTGGAAGGGTGATGGGTGGGGGCAGTGGCTAAAGCCCTGAGCTAGGGCCAATATTGGAACTATAGCAGCCACCTTCCTTCCCGCCGCTCTCTGTATTTGAATCCAAGATGAGAGGCTTTTCCCCCATATGTTAAATTGGGGGGGGAACTTGTCTTGGGATTTGGGGAATTATGGTATATTAAATATATGGTACATTGCAATAAAAATGACTTGAAACAAAATTGAAAAGCAACAAAATATTATGAAAGTCCTAAATAGATTGCCCCCCCTCCTCAACCCGCCACCCCCAGATGTCTGTTTAGGGGAAAATCTTGGGTCTTCCTTCTGGTTTGGAATGACTTTCTAAAAAAACCAAAAACCCAGGATTTTTTGCCAAATGGAAATTCTGGAATCTAACCAACTCTACTGGTGTGTAATAAGTGCCTAGACTGTATCTCAGTCTTTCACTGTATCTTGTGTCATAGGAAATCTGCCAAACATTGTAGATACTTAAGGGGAACCTCAGTGTTTAAAGGCTTTCTGAACAGTCATAGACCCTTTTGGTAGTTCTATACAAATCACTTAATCTCACTATTCAAAGGTAGGTAAAATGAGGCTCCACTACATTATTTTATTATGAGATTTTTATTTCATGGGACAGGATTAAGACTTAAAATTCAAAAATATGTTTTGGCTTAGAAGGTGCTATATAAGTGTTGCTTACTGTTAAAAACTGCTAACAAACCATATAGTTTACATGCTGTACAAAATATACCAGTGATCTGTAACGATAGGTGGCTATTACTTTTTATTTACGTTGGTATTCTACTGCTGCATCTACAAACAACAGTGGTAGAGGAATAGACAGGGCCTTATCCTACTTACCCTTCTAATTCAGTAGTTACAGGAAGAATGTACAATACTTATCACTGTGAAAAGCAAGAAAATAAGTCATTTCACCCACCTGTAAATCATTTGGAGAGGAATGAGAGCTTGTTGGTGCCAGCCAAGTACTGCAGGGCAGAGTTCTCAGTTTTTGGGCAGCCAGCCAATGGAATATACATCACTATCTTCAGATGTTATCAGAACAGGGCAAACCACTTGCAGACAATTAAATGCATTAATTAAGCTGTCTTTGGGGGATGGTTCAATTACTTTGATAAATAGAAGATAACATAGATGAAAGCTTTTGTCAGCCTACAAGGTACCATTTAGGCCTTTTTTTTTGTGCCAAGCATTTTAGACTAACCTAACTTTGCTTCTATGAGTTGAAATGTATTTTTCAACTTGATTTATAATGTCATGGCACATGTGGAAGGGGAGTAGGGGAGGGGTTAAAACATACAATGATAAGTAGTTTTCCTTTGTGAATATGGGCGGTACTGGGGGTGCTTACAAATGTTCAAATAAGCCTCAAGAAGTTGTATGGTTTTATTCCTGTGGTAGGAAAGCCTACTGGGAGAACACTGTACAAGCATTAGAATGGTCCACAGCCAGAGGATCACTGTAAATGCATTTCAGCATGTGCTGCAAGCTCCCCCGGCTGCTGGAGAGTGCACAGGCGATTGGGTGGCTGCCCCAGGGGTCATGACCACCTGGAGACCTCCTGCTTACAATCCTTCCTGCTGTGACGCTTTGTGAGAGAAGACCAGAGTATGTCTCCTCTCTTAATTGCAGGCATGTCAATATCTAATCCAGTAGCTTGCAATAGAATAGCAACATTGAGGGAGAGAAGGGTCTGGCTTATGTGCAAGGGCAGATACCTTGGCACTCTGTCTTCCTGCGTCCTTGGAGCACAGGGCAAGTCTGGTGTAAAGGGCTAGGCTTTCCCAGCTCCAAGTTAGCCAGGGAGTGGAGATTGCTCTGTGCTTGGCTGGAGCAGTGGAGTTCAGCCCAAGTCACGGGCTTGTCTCCCAAGCTGGGGTGGGGATAGGAGAGGGAGGGAGTTGGAGCAGTAGAGCTGTGTGAAATTTCACTGACTGTTTCGTTTCGACTCATTTCGAGGTCAAAACAGCTAAATCAAAACAAAACAAAGGGCTGCGAAACAGCTTTGAAATGAAATGAGGCTAGTTGAAATGTTTTGAAAGTTGAAACGTTTTGACCATTGCATCGGGGACTGGAAGTCAGCCCAGCTGGGCTGATCTCCCTGTCCCCTGCCCAATCTAGTGCCAGGGATGGGAAGTCAGCTCAGCTGGGCAGACTTCCCATCCCTGGGGCTAGATTGGGCTGGGGATGAGAACTCAGCTCATCCCCAGCCCAGTCTAGTGCAGGGAATGGGAACTCAGCCCAGCTGAGCTGAGTTCCCAACCCCAGCCCCACCATCAGGCTGGGGAAAGGAACTCGGCCCAGCTGGGCTGAGTTCCTTTTTCCAGCGCAATGGTCAGGTGAAACGTCAAAACAGCCTCACTGTTTCAACTTGAAATGAAATTCAATACAACCCACTGTTCTGTCCGGACCTCGAAACTGAAGTCAGAATGGAACAGTGCCGTTTCGCACATCCCTATGGAGCAGTGCACACTGAAATATGCTGGAGGACAGTGCTGTGATTTCTGTTGGAAAGTTAAGTGTACATATGTTCATTCTCTCAGGAGAAACTCTCAGGAGCCACTTCTTCCTAGTTGAAGCTGCAATTCTCCCACTAGAAACTCAACACTTGTACATATCCCCAGTTTACACATATTAATACAGCTACATTTGAGGCATTACATTTAGCAACAAATAAATTAAATTGCTCTCAAAGGTGTGGGACTATATTTTAGAAACTAGAGACATGGAAAAGACTTTGATGTCATGGCAGAGTCAGTATTGTACATTCATACTCTGGCCAAGACAACAAATGATGTCCATAGATGTGTAAGAAGCAAAGGCCAACTAAGTTATAAAACAATATTTCCTTTGTATGGCTTTGAGGCCATTGCAGGAATTCTTTGTCCAGTTTTGATATCCCTGCTTGTGTAAAAAATAAAAGGGGGGAGGAGAGGGGGAGAAGGAGAGATGTCAAATTGGAAAGGTTCCAAAAAGAGCTATGAGAATAATTCAGAGCCTGGAAAACCTGCCTTGCAGCATATATATAAAGTTCAATCCTTTAAGCTTCATAAAGGGAAGGTTTAGAAATGACCTCATATATGTATTAGTAATCAGATGAGGAGAAAATCTCAATAGCAGAGGGCTGTGTAGCCTTGCCAATAAAGGAACAAGTCAATCTAGTGGCTAACAATGCTCCTTATTTTGAGCTGGAATTTGTCCAGCTTCAATTTTTAATACAGTGAAAGGAATTAACTAGCCACTGGAATAACTTACTGAACAACTGAATCCCTCATCACTTGGAGACTCTAAATCAAGATTGGATGCCTTTCTAAAAAAATATTTTGATAAATTCACCATGGTGGTGAAATGTAACCTGTAATATGCAGAGGTATTGGATAGAGTCTGCTAGATTACAATCATGTTTTTTTCTAGCTTTCAAAAATCTGTGATGAGGAATAACAGTCTGAACTCAGGTATGAAGCTGTATTTTGCTTAATGCAGCTCAATTCAGGTTCCTCTTGGCTGAGCTCTTTTCTAGCAAATAACTCCTTGGTTGCAATCTAAGCTGTGTATCTTGGTGTTGGCTCATGCTGGAGTGGCAAAGTCTGTTGTTAGTGGGAAATAAGTTACCCAAAAGTCATGACTCGCTTTGCTAAGGCTCTCTTACAACAGACAGATGTGTAGGTTTATAAGGAATTTACTCATGGTTATCTATAACTACGTACAGACATTCAAGAAGCCCAAGGCAAAATCATTCTAAGTTATACAGTTTCCTAGAAGTGGTATAGTTCAGCTTGGTAGCAAACAGAAATGCATTCACCCTTTGGTGGGGGAGTGGAGAAGGAGGCAGGAATTTTAGACCTGGCCCTGTCACTTTTAAACTTCTGTCTGTGTCAAACTTCTGTTCTGTTATGTGTATAGACCAGTTTCCAACCACTTGTACCAGTAAAAATATAATGTCTGTGCCTGGTCTATATGTCCTTGAAATGACTGTTTCAAGCTCACATATTTACAGCAACTTCAGACTATTGTGTTGCAGAGCACCATAGAACACTGACCTGCTTCAGCATTGCAGACACTTTCTAGCAGCCTATGAACTGAGCATAAATGTATTCCTTTGCTGCAGTCTGTGTGTTCCTTCAGTGCCTCCCACTGCAAGGGTTTCCATGGGCATACATTCTGGTTCCCTCCATTTCTTCCCCTGAAAGAAACCTGCCTCTTTTTCTTGCCTTTCCATATTTTTCCCAACAGCACTCCTAATAACAAAGCCCTTATGAGCTTGATTTATCCAATACTTTGGAGCACTGAACAATAGGTAAAATTAAGCCCCATAATGCCTCAGCTAGGCAAACTGGGGTCAGCTGCCCCAATGTTGCTTAAGATTATACAGTGAGTCAACAGCTGATTTGGGAACAACAATTAGGAGAGACAAGTTCTACATATGCAGTGCAAATCATGTTGTCTTGCCCTTGTTCATTATTCCTTTTGATCCATGGTTACCTGCCTCTCAGCTGGACTTTGCCAGCAGGGTCATTTGGCATACTTAAAAGAGAAATGTCTTGACTTTGCATCTGACAGCTCTTAAATGTACTATTTAGTATTACAAGGCAAGAAAGGTAGCCTCAGCATCTTTTGGCTACAACCTTTCTTCAAGCTCCTTTGCTTGTTCGTGTGACTCCCAAGTGGCTAAGCTGAATGAAAGAGAAGCTAGCTTTGTTTAAGCATGTAGAATAGTAGGTGGTTTATAAATTAGCTATTATTGTTTTGGTTGATAAACCAAAGTGTTTTGAATAGTGCTGCAGAGTCCAGGTATCAATATTTAAAGACTGTTGGATTACCTTTCTAGGAGCAAAGTTATCTGTTGTGAATTTTTTAAAGGTTGGTATGGGCTAATCTTACCTGGCTGATAGGGTGTTTTCACTTGAGAGATTTTTACCTGCTAGCACATTGCCTAGTTAAATGGACATGTTCAGAGAGCACATCTTTACACAGCAGTCTTTTATACAATGAACAATGGTCTGTTTAAAGAGGAAGTAATTATAAGCATATGCTATGATTTATTTATTTATTTATTTTTTGTAGTGATCATTACTTTTTAAGGTCTCTACTGCATTTGGGAACAAACAACATTGTTATGTGTTTAACGAAATGGAAAATATGAAAACCCAAATGATGCCAACTTGTGTTGACCGTGAGTAGCCAACTTCCAAATGAAAAAATGAAAAGAATCTTGTTAGGTTTGTAACCAAGTATTTGCAACTTGAAGCTATTTTTTAATGTACTTTTTTAGAAAACTGAGAACTGATCCAAAGCCCGCTGAAGTCACTGGAAGCTTTTTATGGAAAAGCATTATAGAGTTTAACGTAGAACTCTTGAACAGGGATATTACTTCAAAGTTGGTCTTAAAGGTTCTATGTTTAGGAGGAGTTAATGGCAATTTTCTAGATCACTGCAACAGCCCATATATCGTGGCTACTGTGCTTGGGAGGGAAATATGTTGTACCGGAAAAAGAAGTTAGAATGCCCCCACCAAAGCAGGCAGCAGCAGTGGGGGAGCCAGCTCCATGCTGCTTCTGCTGCAGCTGCCTGCTGTTGGGGGCAGGGGGCTGCAGACTTGTGGCCGTGGCCCCATGGCCCTGGCAACTGGAGGCCCCCCTCTGTCAGGGCCCGGGGGCAGGGGCTTTGGGTGGGGGCAAGAGGCATGAGTAGGGTATGGATCTGTTTGTGGGGGCAGTGAGGGGCACCAGCAGGGTTGGGATGGCTTTGGGGGTGAGTAAGGGGCACCAGCAGGGCTGGGGGGCAGTTGGGTGTCAAGTGAGGGGCACCAGCAGGGCTGGGAGGGGCTGTAGGGGGCTTTTAATTTTAATAACAGATTTGGGGGGGTTTAATCGGAGAATTTGCGAAAAAAAATGTCGTCAGAGAAAACCAGGATCCCTGGTTATCAGAATGATGATGATAGAAAAGGAATACACTTTTTATCTGTTTCTACCAAGTTTTCAGTAGCAAGTGGTTAGAACGGCAAAAGGCCACTCTGAAGAAACAGGATTGAGGCAAACTTTAAGCAATCAAGGAGTGTCCTTATTCTAAAACAGTATCTCTCTGCTTTCTTAGGGAATGATACCACATGATTTTCAATAGCGGTACCACGATACAGCTCCACAGCCATCCATACTGATGTGAGTCTGACTCTAGGCAAAACGAGCCTCTACCCACTGTCAGTCATTTTTCAAACATTTTCTTTAAAAACCTAACATAATACGTCAAATGTAGGAAGTTGGCTTAGTGGTAAGTGTTTCTCTGTCCTTCAGACAGTGAGAAAACTAGCATTTGTCTAACATGTTCATAACTTTTCAAACAGGGATATTTTTAGGACTTCATAAAGTAAGTTTCATAATTAAGATGTATTGATAACATGCTACACTTAAAACTCTGTGCCAGCACTTCCTTCTCAAAACTGAGAAGGAAATCTATCCAGCTCTGGTGTCCATTCTTTCAAAGTACAATATTTATATATACAATACTTATTAAAGTACAACAATCTACTTGTATTGAATAAAAATCATTAAAAAGAAAAACCTTCTCCTGTGTTTTGTCCAAAGGTGAGCTTCAAAATTCCATTGATAAAGAATGGAAATTTCTAAAATGGGTAAGAAGCAAATGGAACCAGAGATTGATTAACGTTTTTTGGTAAGATTTGATTTCATATTTAAATAGGAATAATCATAAATAGTAAAACTTCAAAGCCCTGCCCTGTAAAAAATGTATATACATACGTAATACTATAAATTGCTCCATCAGTGAGAGTATGGGTATTCACAGTACATCATAGGATCATTAGAAAATAGGGCTGGAAGGGACCTTACAAGGTCATCTTGTCCAGACCCTTCTCAAGGCAGGGCTTTAGTCCCTGACTTAACCACTCCAGTTGAGCGTCTGTCTAACGTGCTCTTGAAAACTTCTGAGGGTAGAGATTCCACAGCTTCTCTGGGCAGCCTGTTCCATGACCACCCTCGTAATCAGAAAGTTCCTTCTAATCTCCAACCTGAATTTCCTATGCTAAAGCTCAAGGCCATTGCTCCTGGTCTTGTCCCCTACAGCCACAGAGAAAAGCCTATGTCCATCCTCTCTGTAATTACCCTTCAGGTATTTGAAGACTGTTATCAAATTCCACGCCCTCCACCCAATTTCCTCTTTTCCAGACTAAATAACCACAGCTCTTTCAGGGTCTACATTCTTTTTGAAATGTGGGACCCAAAGCTAGACACAGTACTCCAGGTGACACCTCGCCAGTGCTCAATAGACCCAATCCAGGTGTAGGATCATGGGAAAGTGTAGTTGGAAGGGACCTCACAAGGTCATCCAGTCCAGACTCCTGCTCAGGGTAGGATTGTCACGGACTAAACCATTCCAGCCAAGTGTCTGTCCAACCCACTCTCAAAAACTTCCAAGGATGGAGACTCCACACCTTCTCTAGGTAGCCTGTTCCAGTGCTTTAACACCCTCATAGTCATAGGCAGAAAGTTCTTCCTAATCTCCAACCTAAGTTTCCCCTGCTGCAGCCTGAGGTCATTCCTTCTAGTCTTGTCCCCTATGGTCATGGAGAAAAGCCCATCTTCATCCTCTCTGTAATCATCCTTCAGGTATTTGAAGGCTGTTTATCAAATCCACTCCCCCCCACACCCATCTTCTCTTCTCTTCTTCAGATTAAAGAACCCTAGTTACTTCAGCCTTTCCATATCTAGTTAAGCATGTGTGTAGGATTTTTGCACAAGTAGGGTCTAAATTGCTTAAAACTGTCTTAAACTAGATGTTAATTTTCCGTACACTTGGCAAGAGCACTCGGATAAAACTACATGCAGGTGAGCTTGTTTTTTGAGTGTTATCTATTTAAATCAAACAAAGCCTTTCTTGCCATGTAATACTGCATAATATGTTTTAAGACCTGTACAAAATACTATTTATTTGGAATTTGCAATCCCTTTCTTTGTAATCAAGTAATGTCAACAGGTAGGAAGCTGTTACAGATGTTCCCATGAAAAGGTTACAGCTTTTCTTTCTAGCTAAGCTCTGTGGATACATATCTGATTACAGCGCTGTGACCAGGATAAGGTTATAGAGGGAGGAAAGTGCTCACTGAAAATCAGTTGAAAAGATTTGAGGACAGTGACTTAGTGCTAGGTGGTGGTTCACTTGCAGAGAGGCAAGTCACAAGAATGATTGCAGCACGCACTGGATCAGTGGGGAGTAGAGGTCCTGATGAGACATCCAGGCTAAGGAAACAATCTGTCCTGTCTTTGGGGAATAGAGACAGAGCTCCAAAAACCTCTTCTGAAACTAGCAAAGACAATAGACTCAATGCTACAGGTCAGATGCAGCAACGGGCCCGGAGACTGGCACTCATGCGAGAACTTGAGATGAACTGGTATTTAAATGTATGTGAATTATCCTATGAACATACAGTAGCATACACCACCGGAATGCCACACAGGTAAGATTACTAAACTTCATTCTTCTTCCAAAGAGATTTCAAACATGCATTACAATTCACAAAACAAACTTAAAAGCTTTTTTTTGTCTGTCTCTGTTTTTGTTCTCTGACATACTATTCTGAAATTACACCTCTAATCACTTTATACTTTTTTTTATATTTAATGTAATTGCTTATTGGTCACCAAAACCTTTCAGAACAGAAAGGGGGGAAAAACCCAAACTGTTGAATCGTTAAATTTATTTTTCATCAGGTATCTTGTCTATGATTTCATTTGAGTTTAGTTGAAAACATACTGCTAACGTGTAAGAATTATGTAGGCAACATGAGAATATTAAACGAAAACACCTGTCAGCCCCTGGGGGGGATGTTGACTCAGTTTGGCAAGAAGTGGGATGAATGCCAGCTCAAAAACAAACCACTTGTGAGAAAAAAGGGAATCTTTCCCCCCTCTTATATTCATTTAAATGGCTTTAATTTGAGAATTTATAAACTTCCAAAATATGGGGGTCAGGTTCTCATTATTTGCACTAATATCATTTCACATTTAGAAGTAAATTTGGCTTAGGATCATGGACTATTTCATGTTGTGTCAGCTTGGGTATCACAATAGGATCAGAGCAATGTTTTTGTTACCTTTAAACACGGAGTGGTCTCTAACTCTGGTAATAATTCTACTGAGCATTTTCTTTCTTTCTGTCTCATCCATCTCTGAATATAGGACAGTTTCCAGGGGGATATTTTCCAGTCTCTTGTCTGACAAATGTATTGAAGCTGGACTGGACAGCCCGGCATGTAACCCAGAAACCCAAAGGAAAATGTTGTACGAGAAGCCCATTGAAACGTTTCCACAGTGGAACTGGCATTAAGAACACAGCTTGGAACAAAAGCTGAAAGTAGACAGTAGATGAAAGGAAAACAGATTAACATATTCAGTATTACTAAAATATTAGTAGCAGACTGTATGTCATAAGAACACGCAGACAAATTGGTGGGTTTAAATCACTGCCTTTTTCAGATGTGTGGTATGCAAAATGCTTTAAAACAAATTGGTGATCGTGTTCTATTTTATAGCTAAACATTCAAGATTTAGGTAACAAGATAGGCAGAGTTATTTTGCAAAACCTGAGCTTCTACTATTGTTTGCAGCAATAATCTCTAGACTGATGCTTCATGTAATTTTTAATGTTAAGGACTACAGACCCAGGCCCATCAGATCGTGTTGACAAACTAAAATTGGAAGGCTTTTTGGGAAGTTAGGGATAAGAACAAAGGGGATTATCCCTGGGTAAATGTCGTTCAGATATAGTGTGGTGTTGAAGAGGTGGATGAGTCTATCACAGTTTAACTGTAGGAAAGTATGTGTAATAATAAATGTAAGTATAGAATGATACATTTTATACGGTCTTGACGTGTCCTAAAAGAGGTGGAGAAACACAGCAGGCCAGAAAGTGAGACTTCTTTTTGGCTTTTAAGTTCTTTTGGGAACAAGCTGAGGATGTTCTGTGGCTTCTGTTTTTTTAAACAAATATATATCATGCAGTTTGAAAACAGCTTAAACCGTTGGCACTGAATAATTACTGATGTTGATTGAATCAAAGCAATGAAAACTCACAGGAGTTGGACCTTGGATATATTGCATATATTTGAATTTCTAAGCCACCAAAACTGGGCTGTACTAGAAAGTAAGAATTTCTTAAGGTGATATTTTTATTGGACCAAATACATAGTTGGGATAAAGTTATATGAGCTTTTGAATGCAAGACAGACTTTATTGGAGCAACTGTATAGTTGGGATAAAAGATAACACCTTATGAAATTCTTGCCTCTCGTATACTTTCTGGACTATCATGACTACAATCACTCTTACACTGCTGCACAGCATTTTCATTTAGTTTGTTGCAGAGATGAGTGTGACACTAAACATTTCCCTTTTGAACTTCAGTTCCCTCCCAAAAAAACAGATGATTGAATGCAGTCTGCTACTTTAGTCATTGTAACAATAAGGGTCAGTAGTGAAACCATGTCTAGATGCCCAAGTTTGGGGCGGGAAACTTTCAGAATCCAAATATGGAAGTTTGCATGTAATTTTTTATTGTAATCCAGTTCTCTCTATAGAAGTAAACTAACTTGTGAATGGGATGTACACTGGATTTCCAGTTTTTCCATGTTATTTTATATGAATGAAACTCTTAAATTATAGTAATAAAGCACATGCATGTTTTTATACATGCTAACCAATTGCACTCTGCTGCTATGCAGCTTTACATGAGAGTGTTAACCAAGCAGTAGGAAGAATAAGGCCCATTGCTAAATCATGTATTTAGGAAAAATGCCAGTGACTAACTTGAATCATGATCAGCATAATCCTCTGCCTGTCATGAAATCTAATTTCATAGAATGCAAAAGGATCAGGTTAAGTATGTCCCCTACAAATGGCTCTCACATGCCAATCTGAATTGCCATTAATAATCTGCTCCCGGAAAACTCTGCATTTCTTCACGTGCCTTTTGAAGAACAGTAAACAGAACTTACTGTAACTTTGACTATGTATTGGATTTTTAGAAGGTCAAAAAATATTTTTAAGTATGTTGTATAAAAGTTGCACCAGAATTACTTGCGTCTGAGCATAAGAGGTTGCTGAAGACTTACAGCAACTGGTGCTGACAATGTCATCTGAATTCCACAGGTCTTCAGTCAACTACTGTTTGCAGAAAGAGAATAATTGAAGTAATCCCAACTTCCATGAAAAAAATCACCTTCTGTGACATTGAATCGTAATCTTTTCAAATATGTTCTCTTTTGAGATCAGTCTTTTGTTTATCTGCTTTGAAAGATTTAAGGATTAGCAGAGTCCATGATGCATCCATCATGGCTGTTTATCTAATCATACTCTGCTGGATATATTAGTGACTGAAAGAGGGTAAGAAAATAGGTTGGGTTGTTGTAATAAAGGATGGCAGAGCTGTGATTTTTATGAAATGATAATGTAAGCATGTATAGCAGTTCATCCTCATTGAGCTGGTATTTATTAACTATAAATTTCAATAGAATCAAGGTACAACTCTTTTATGGAGCAACCTGAATTATCTCAAGTACACTACAATTTGTTTGCAGTAGGTATCACTAAAATCATCACTTACCTTTTAATTTATGTCCTACTTTAAAACTAATATCATGCATACAGTTTTTTGTTGCTGATGAACAAATGCTTAGAAGTTTGTACGTGTTAAAGCAACTGGTATATCATCACTGAAATGTTGCTCATGGGATAGAAGAAGATTGACAGCTGATGCTACATTCTTTATAACCACGCAGGGCAAGGAGTAACTTAAAGGATGCAGGACAAAACCGTACTCCTGTCAAAGTGTTATGGAACCTTTAATATCCATGCACAGCAGATGGGGCCTTGGTTTTTTTGGCATACTTATCCTAAAATATGCCATGTACATGCAAAGAAATACTGCAGAATGCTCAGCATTTCTACCTCAGAAAGATGAAAAGCTGAATTAATGCTGACAGGATTTCAGTCTGATTCCAGTTAATCTAGTTTTTGCAAATCTGAGGTTTAGACCAGCAAGCCATTCCTTCCATGTATTTCCTTTAAAAGCCTTACACACAAACATGCTTTAAGCACAGTGCCTGCTGGTATGATGCTTGGCTATCTGGTGATTTAGAGCAGTGGTTTTCAACCTGTGATCTAGAGACTATGTCTAAGGGTCCATGAAAGATGATCATGATCAATCAAAAATGTGAATACTCAGTCTTAAAATTCAAAGGGGTCAGCACCTCCCATTTGGAAATTTCAAGTGTTCTGCACCATCATTTAACATTTTTTTAGGGGTCTGCAAATGAAAAAAAGGTTGAAAATCCCTGATTTAGAGCCATTCAAAGCATCAATCAAGGTAAGGCCCAAGAGAGCTACCAAAGGCTGAGTAGCAAACCCAGCTGCTGAGCTGGAGCTCTACTCACAGCTCCTGTAAATTTGAACAGCAGCAGACCACCCTCTGCATGTATTACTACTGGACTGCCAGCATACTTGCCCTGTAATTAGGGGTCTGCCTGTGTTGAGAAAAAGATGAATCTCAGTCTTTTGAACAAGCTGGTATTTATTTAGCCACATAGTTGCTATAAAAAATTCCAACCTTTAATTTGGATTACAAGAAAATCTGGAGATGCCAACTAAGACCCTCCCCTCTGCAGGGCATGGTGTAGCTCTGGCAAGCTAAATAGATGAGTGAAGCTAGAGTGGGAGCCCACCAGTCAGACCTGCAGGGCTGGCAAGAAACTGTTGCTATGCAGGGACACAGCCCTGTCTGTGCCATAGGCTGAGGGATTAAGTGATCTCTTAGGGCCTTGTTACAAATGACACTAAACCGCACAAATGTTGATTGGTGTTAGTGCTAGCTCAAGTTTGAAGCAGTTGCAGGTTGAAACCTGGAGGAGTGAAGAGTAATAATACCCCTGTTCCCATTCTGGACTTCCCTCCAGCCCCCAGGGCTTCACCCTGCCCCTTGGGATTCTGTCCCCCTCCCCGCACCTTGTAGTGCCTGTTCTCTCTGGGGGAGCAGACAGGACAGGGTTAACCTACCTGTTCTCTCTTCCCTTCCACCCCACTGCCAGGCTGCTGCTCTTCTCTGGGCTAAGCCTGGCATGGGGCAGAGAGGTTAACCCTTACCTGCGTTTTCCTCCTGGACAGGCAGTGCAGACCATCACAAGTGAGGGGCAGTTCATGGGACAATGAGCAGGATCAAGGGTGCTGTTGCGGGGGCAGTAGCCCAATGTGGGCTAGCAGGGGAGGTGGGTGGGTGTGGCCTAGAGGATAATCCTGTCCTGGAGTGGTGTAACTTTGATCTGACTAACAAGTGCGTAAAACTAGGGACACAGGGACAATCCAGAAGTTAAGGTCAGGGACAGACATTACACATAAACCAGTTTAAACAATCAGAAACTGGTTTAAATCTGTAAGAGAACAGAAGCTCAGTACACACAAACCAGTTTCAAAAAGGCTGAAACTGGTTTAAGATAAACCTGGTTGAATGTAGTATCAGACTTAACTGATTTGTTCAAACCAGTTTATGAAACTTCTGTCCCAGACACCTTCCTGGTTCAAGTTAAATTAGCCTGCATCCCAGCATGCTTTCCACCCCTGGGCTGTGCTGTCTGCTGCAGAGAGCAGGGCTGGCTCTGCCCCTCTGCTCCCTAGCTAGAGCAGTGAGGGCTGGCTGACAAGTGGATGGGTGGGGCAAGCCCAGCTGGGTTGTTCATTCATAGATCCAGTCTGCAGGGGATGGCAGGTGGGAAACTGCCCCCCACACCAGGAAATCCCAGCTGGGGTCTGGGGCAAGGGAGGACAGTCCAACACTCCTTCCCCTGCTCAAACTTACTGCTAGCTGCAACTGTGGACTACAAATCCCAGAGCCACCTGGAAGAAAGAAGAGGAAGTGAACATACAGCCAGAGAGCTGTGCTGTAGCACCTCCTAGCCTCTGGCCTGAGCCACTGCAGGCAAGTGGCTGCCTTTCTTGAATTGAAGGTAAATGTCTGTTCACTTCTGTTTCAATTTAATCTGTACATCTTAAGTTATCCTGCAAAGACTGAATCAATTCAGCCTCAGGCTTTTTGACTGTCTGTACCTAGCCTGAGAGCTCCAGGAGCCACCCAAAATTACCTTGTAACAAGGTCCTTACTGTGTGCAGCAGCTCTGATTAGCCATCTTCCCTAGGAGGAGTAATCCAATAGATACTTCCCCCCAGACCAGTGGTTTTGTCCACAGATTTATTGAAGGTTATCCAGACCAGTAGACTGCTAATAGCTTTTCAGATTTATGTACTTCCTACCGGGGGCTCTGTTCTGATCCTGTGATCCTGTTATCTGCACTGCCATATTTGTATCCTTCCTATTCTGGTTCTCTCTGGCCTCCATACATACTTCCTTTCTTCCCTCAGCTTCCTTTCCCCCCCGCCCCCCATCTCCTTTTTCCTCTATCTCAAATTATCATGGTTTCTCACCTCTTCTTGTCTGATGACAGACACCAGGCATTAGGTCCCTCCCCAGCTCTGTCAATAATTATTCTTTTTAACTGCTAGGAATGCATAGGACATTTGACAGTAAAAGAAATTGACAGCCCAGTTCAGTGAAGTTGTGTGAAGCTCCAGTATACTTTGAGAGACTACCTTAATTTTACTAAGGGGAATTACAACATTCAGCCTAGGGCCTGAAATGAACCTTATGAGAACTTGTGTTTATCAACTTTGGCCTGAATCCAAACCAAATATTTTTTTGTACTTTAAATATCAGACATGGGAAACAGTGCTGGCATCTTATTCCTAGGGGCATTCCATAGCTCCTTGTAGTCCTTGACCATAAGAGGTTTCAGTTAACGAAAGGGGTCACTGATCCTGGCCAGAATCCATCTCAGGCATCAATTAAAATGAGCAATGAGACACATAATAGCTGGAAGGAAAACCCTGCTTTTATAGCTCTGTGGTCTTATGAGACGGGCAAAACTAAACTAATCCTAACTGCTCCTAGCAATACAATAGTAACAGGTTTCCCTTTCAGAAGAACGTAAAGTGGAAACTACCAAAAACATAAAATTCAAGAGTTTTACTGGACTTGAAAATTATTTTTTTTCTTGCCAAGCTGTATTGTGGAACATGCATTTATACAAGCCTCCCTGCACGGATATCCCACTCCATAAGCCAAATATGCAGAAATCCAGCGAGGCACCTTTGAAGGGCAAAAGGCAAATCACAGTGCCTAAAATCTGCCCCCCAGCCACATGCTGGGGAGGGAAGCTAAGTGGAGCAGTAGAACTGAAGCAACTAGAGAAGTTTCTGCATATGCATGGATTGTCACTGCAGGAAACTGTCAAATCTGAGACGGGAATGATATACAGGTACTTTCATACATCATAGATCATCTTCAGAGTCAAGTAGAATTACTGTTGCATAGTCAAAGTGATAGAGAAACGTGGTCAAATTTAGTTCTATAATGTAGAACAATATGGTGTCAAGATTTCACATGATATGTCTTGAATATGGTTAAAAAAAACTATAGACATTTTGTGCTAAATTATGTATATAAGCATGCATTTATTCTGCATTTATCTAGGGAAAGCGTACCCTGCATCTCAATTGCATAAACTAATTCCTAGAGGAGAGAGAAGTGTTTTCTTTGCAAAACTTGGACAAGTAAAATAAAAATTAGATAGACCAGGATAAAATGCTAATCCACATTGCATAAGAACTTTTACTGCCTAGCTGCCTGTTTGAAGGCTTAGTGTAGTGGGTTCAGTATACATGTAGATACTTAAGGTAATGACATTTGAAACTGTTGTCACCTACTGTTCTGCAGTCCCTCTTTACTGAATTTATAGGACTTTTTTGATATATTACAGGAGTTTACAGCCACCTTTTAGCTACCGTCACTTGTTAAAGAAATATTCAGATTGTAAATAGGCCTTGGAAGGAAAAAGAGAAAAATCTGTTTGTGTCTCTTTGGTTTGGATACTGTAAACTGTGAAATTGAGGCATATTTTAATTGTTTTTACAAATGCCATAAACAGCTCTGTTTTATGTGGTACTAGCAAGACAATGGCTTTTTATTTTGGAAATAGATTGGTTTTCAGCTAAACTGTTTTTAAGATGACAGATCTTTTAAATCCTGTCTTCCCTTACTGATTTGGTGTACAAGTGCATACATCAGCTAAGTATGGGGTGCATCTCTAATTGAATCCAAATGAGAACTGCCAGTTGAAGTTTTTGAAGACACACAGCCTCTGTATGACTTATTAACATTGTGGCTGAGTTTATTTTGCTTGCTAGTCAAGTGGCAGAGCTTTTGTCTGAAAGGTAAGGACTTGATGTTGTTTAATGTCTGTTCACCATCGGTGTTCCCTCCAAACTGTGTGGTGTGCATGGCCGCACAGGTGTACTCATGCATGCCAGTGTCTTATTTGCTTTGCTGGCTATGGCATTGCATTGGTGGCTTATGTGCATTCTATGGTCTATCATGACCCCCAGGTCTCTTTCAGTTGTGGTGCTATCAAGTGTAGCACCACCAAGTCTGTAAGTGTGTTGCGGATTATTTCTCCCCAGATGATGCACTTTACATTTCTTGGTGTTAAACATCAGCAGGTTTTGTTCCACCCACCTTGTGAACCTGTCCCGGTCAGCCTGTATCACCAGCCTATCCTCCAATGTGACTGCACTCCCCTAAAATTTGGTGTCATTCACAAACTTTGCCAGTATGCATTTAAAACTCAAATCCAAAACATTAATGAATATGTTGAAAAGCACTGGTCCAAGTACTGAACCCTGGCATCTAGTGCAACCTCATTCCAGTGAGGTTGATAGCATGACTGTGGTTCATCTTACCTCCTCCTTTTAAGGCTAATTATCTGCATTTGGTCTGTACCACTTGGTCCAGAAACCTCTCTCCATATTTCACATGACATGAAATATAGTCCTTTTTTATCATATTTTTCACATCACATTCTCTAGTGAATGTGATGTAATAAATTAGGATGGGCTGACAACCTATGGCCCGTGGGCTGAAACAAGCCTTCAAAACTATTGCATCTGACCTGCAGATGTGGAGCTTTGGCAGCAGGGACTTTGGCTGTTGTCCCTGTGATAGCATCAGGAGAGCTAAGCACCATCAACGGGCAGGCCCTAGCACTTACTAGCTTCTGGCCCAGGGTTGTTCATTCCAGCCCATAGCCAGAAAAAGTTGCCTATACCTGGACAAGGAGATGGAAAAACCATGTAAAAGTGACCAAATTTGAGAAGGAAATTTGCCAATTTTGACTTTTTCAGGCAAGTATAATCCCTATAGATGTGAGTTCAAGGCTAGGGACAGACATTCAAAACGCTTGAATTGATTCAAACTTTGCAGGTTAGCTTAACCTAAATCAGTTTTGTAACCAGACTAGAACAGTCCTCACTTCCTTTTACAGAACTGAGCTGAGGGCATGTAGCCAGGCCCTGGCAGGACACAATGATTAGCCCAGTAGGAAATTGTTAACAGTGTTTATCACCTTCTAACTCAGTGTTTATGACCCCATTAAGAAAACAGAGGGACATACCAGCTAGTTGTTGATTCTACCTGTTGATTCAGCACAGATGGTAGCCAGCATGTGTTCTGCTACCTAATACACAGACACCTCCTTAGCAAGGTAGAGGGAGGCGGGAATTCCTGCTTAGCAGGGAGTGGTGAGGGGGAGGGGGGAAGCAGCCCGCAGTCTCTATAGCTGCAGCCAGGGAGCACAGGGGTGGGACCAGCCCTGCTGTGGAGAGGAGAGCCCTGCCCGGCCCAGAGAACATGCCAGGATGCTGGGGGAGTCTGGTTTATCTTAAACCAGCAAAGAGGTCTGGGACAGACACTGCATAGATCAGTTTGAGCCAAATCAGTTAAGTCTGATACTACATTCAACCAGGTTTATCTCAAACCAGTTTCAGCCATTTTCAAACTGGTTTATATGTGCTGAACATCTGTTCTGTTATAGGTTTAAACCAATTTCTGATAGCTTAAACCAGTTTATGTATAATATCTATCCCTAGCCCAAGTGCTCTCATGAGGTTGAACAAGATGTTCATATTCTGAGTTCTCTGAAACTGATGAGCAAGGATCCTCTACTTTTGTTGCACTCCTGCATTTGCCTGGAAATATGCTTTGTAAAGTAAGCTTATATTAGCTCTATAAGTATGAGAAGTCAAGGTGCAGTCCCAGAATCCTACAAGAATTTATATCCTATTATTGTCCTTGCCTTCCCACCCACGTGTGAATAACTTTTGAGTATCGGCAGCTCTTCTCCCTTCTTCCCCCCACCCAGCCCCTGGCAATGGATTTTGTAGCAAGTTCTTACCAGATATTGCAGATGGGAAGACAACTGAGAAGAACAGCAGCAGGATCTGTTTTTAATTTTATTAATTTTTACTGCCAAGAAAAACAAAAAGCTGACTGGCTGAGGGCAAACAGTCACTTGGCAAAGATGCTATTTTGCTCATTCCTGGTGGCCTGCTCAGTTCTGGCCACCTGCTTGTGCCTACATAGATGACAACTTGGATGTACTCTTTGAAACACCCATCAAAGCTGTGCTTACCCACTGGTCCCTTGATACTCATTCTGTGTAGCAGCAAGTATCAGTCTGTTAAGTCTGGATCTGGGGCCAAGTGCAACTGTTGGAACAATTCCTGCCACCAGCCTCAGCCTGTCCAGATGTGACCTGTCTGTGTTTTCAAATTATTTGGAGTGAAAGTCATTCCAACAGCAGATTCCTCCTGAACTTTGTGCCACTGTAAACCTCACTTACCCATTTCATATCTCATAACTTAGGTTACAAAGGGTGTTCTACTTCTCCTTCATATGCTGGAGCAAAACTCAGACCAGCTTGGAAAACAGGGTTTGTGTAAGGACCACATTATACCTATTCAGTACAAAGGCATAACAAGCACAGTTGGCACTCTGGGCAAATGCTGTGGGAGAGTGGAGAGGGCTGTGACAGTCTTACCCATGCCAGGTACTCCTAAATTGAGTTATTTGTGAGCTGAGCTGTTGTCAGTGCCTTGTGCTCTTCCCACTCCAGCTGTTGCTCTTAAAGCAGCAGCAGCCAGGGACTGTTTCTGAGTTCTTGGCATGAGTAAGCTATGGGGGCTGCTCTTTTTGCTTGGGTCACAGACTCTGTGGGGGTGAGAGGAGAGATTATGGTCCCCTCCTAACTTGGCACCCAGGGCAGTGCCCTTCTTGCCCACCCCTAGTTACACTACTGATTCAGTAAATCTTCCAGAAAGGGCAGGAAACTCTTAGATTTCCATTTCAGTGTCTCTCTTGTATTTTCCATAGAGAGATCTTCTAGATCATCACCCTTCATGTTGTTTTTCTTGATTATCTTTACAGCTTAAAATAAAGAGGAATTCAGTGCAAGGTGTGTGTTTAGACAAGGCACAAGTTAATTAACTTGGTTTAAAAACTCACTGCATGGATATTCTTAAATTGATTTGAGTGCTTTGTGTTCATTAAATGGACACAGGAGCTCCTAAAATGAATTGACAGCCCTAACAATACCGTTGCACATACTTGTCTAAAATGGTTTCTAAACTGATGAAGGTAAATTGGGGAAACATGTAAACAAGGCACAGAAACTCATTCTGCTGAAATTGTCAATGGGTAATGATTCCTGTGAACTCTTGTGGGATGGGATTTGGGTCATTGGAGGGTGGGGAAAGGTTTAGTCTGGTAAACTAAAGAAATTAATGGAACTGAGAAAGGAAGGCCTAAAACCCAGGAAAAATTAGGAAGGGTTTCAGTTTGATCCATCAAGAGGTTTTGTTTAAAATTCCAAGTTTTCTTATGGCTGAAGTCAACTACTATTAAAATTAATAAGATTCCCATTATGGGAGTTAGATCTGGCTCTTCCTGCCTCTTCTCTTCATCTTCCCTATTGTAATCAGCCTGGATTAGGAAAGGCAAGGACTGGAGTATGTACTTACGGGCCACTTATAATATTACTTAACTGCTGTTGATGAGATGTTATCTGCACAGCAGTTGAAAACATAACTTGTAATTATGGGATAAATTAGTTCCCACAAGCTAAAAAAAAGTTTGTAGTAAGCAATGAAATATTTTAATGAGCTGGGGAAATAAGCAGTAGTAAAAGGAAGTTCTTTGACATGCTGTCTCTAAAAACAATCAGTTAGGTCTGACTTGTGTTTTGGCAATTTGAAATTAAAAAAAATCACTGCATTGTGGATGCTGTATCAGTCTAGAAAGTAAATGACTTCTTTTTTTAAAATGATTGCCCAGATAGTTGAGTTATAGTGTATCCTATCTTGTTAACGGTATTTGGTGGTTGTCTTTCTATTGATCTATTTTTGAGTGTAAAGAACCTACTTTAATTCATTGAATGTGGCCTCAAAGTAGGGAAAATTTGTCATTAGGTTTGGTTTGTAAGTAAGCCTTGGGTTTGGGTCACAAAGTTAGAATCTGATCCAAACCTCCCCATTGGGAGCTTTGCCTAAATAAAACTCCTCACGTTCAGGGCTTTAGGCTTTAGCAAAACGTGGTTGCAAGCTGACTTATGATTCACAGTGTTGTGCAAGCTGCAAAATATTAGAGTAGTTCTCATTTTCTGGCATCTCCTAGGCCCATAGTATTGTCCAAGATGTCAATCAAGACCTGTCCCAATGGCTTCCTGAAATGACTCCTATCTTGTCAACCAACAGTGATGCGGAGACCATAAGTACTCAGAATGAACTCATTTTATCCATATAATCTTCTCTACTTTGATTGTAATCTTCAGGTCAGCTCCTGATGTCACACACAAATCAAGTATGATTTCTTTGCCTTCAGCCGATTTAGTTTGTGTTTATAGCAGTCTCACCAACACCAGAATCTAACACCACTTTTTCACTTATATAGTGTAAAAGAAAATGGAGGGAGAATGAAAAATGCTCACAAGTGAATTCATGCACACACCCTGCCCAAGTTCATAGATTCATAGATGTCAGGGTTGGAAGGGACCTCAATAAATCATTGAGTTCGACCTCCTGCATAGGCAGGAAAGTGTGCTGGGTTCAGATGACCGCAGCCAGATGCCTATCTAACCTCCTCTTGAAGACCCCCAGGGTAGGGGAGAGCACCACCTCCCTTGGGAGCCCATTCCAGATTTTGGCCACTCTAACTGTGAAAAAGTTCCTCCTAATGTCCAGTCTAAATCTGCTCTCTGCTAGCTTATGGCCATTATTTCTTGTAACCCCCAGGGACACCTTGGTGAGTAAAGCCTCACCAATTCCCTTCTGCGCCCCCATGATGAATTTATAGGCAGCCACAAGGTCACGTCTCAACCTTCTCTTGCGGAGGCTGAAGAGGTCCAGGTGCCCTAGTCTCTCCTCATAGGGCTTGGCCTGCAAGCCCTTAACCATACGAGTTGCTCTTCTCTGGACCCTCTCCAGGTTATCCACATCCCTCTTGAAGTGCGGCGCCCAAAATTGCACGCAGTACTCCAACTGCGGTCTGACCAGCGCCCA
>NW_005841858.1:2259730-2266908 GCF_000455745.1 Alligator sinensis
CTTGGGAGAAGGAATCCACAGCATACATACAGGCTGGGGAGTTCCCTTCTTGAAAGCAAAGAGGCGGAAAGGGATCTTGGCATCCTTATTAACTCCAAAATGAACATGAGCCGCCAATGCCAGACCACAGCCAGCAAGGCCAGCCATACGTTGCCAGTGTCCAAAGATGCATCTCAAGCCGGTCCAGAGAGGTGATACTCCCCCTCTATGCGACTTTGGCTAGGCTGCAGTTGGAGTACTGCATCCAGTACTGGGCGCTGCACTTCAAAAGGGATGTAGCCAGCCTGGAGAGGGTTCAGGGGAGGGCCACCCACTTGGTGAGAGGGCAGCAGGACAGGACCTATGAGGAGAGACTGAGGGACCTGAACCTGTTCAGCCTCAGCAAGAGGAGGCTGAGGGGGGATCTGGTGGCTGCCTACAAACTCATCAGGGGAGATCAACAGCAAATAGGTAGAGCCCTTTTCTTCCCAGCACCAGCTACGGTGACAAGGAATAATGGTAATAAGCTGATGGAGAATAGGTTTAGGTTAGAGTTCAGAAGGCAATATTTTGCAGTTAGGGTGGCCAAAATCTGGAACCAACTTCCCAGGGAAGTGGTCTTCGCCCCTACCTTGGGCAAATTCAAGAGGAGGTTGGATGATCACCTGTCTGGTCTTGTGAACCCAGCATTCATTCATGCCTGTGTCAGGGGGTCAGGCTAGATGATCTGTTCAGGTCCCTCCTGACCCTAGCTACTATGAACCTCCATACTTAGCCTGGAGGCCCTTTCTGGTCCTATGTTCCTTTGACAAAATTGCATTGGGTAGAGGGCTTGGGTTAATACCCTGCATTGGCCTGAAATATTTAATGAAACAGGTGGTCATATCTCATGCCCAAAAGGTACCAACTGTATCAGCACACTGCCCCCTGAACTGACTCAGATGGCAGCATTTCCCCCCCCAAAAAACCCCAACCCTGCTTCTTATAGTGTCCCAGACTCCCCCTACCACTGAATCCCTTTCCCCTTGACCTCCATGTATCCTAACCCACAATCCTTCTACTTTCTCCTCCTCCAATTCCATTTTGATAAGGGCTGATGTATAACGCTCCTTGACATAAAGTGCAACCCATCCTCCTCTCCTCCCTACTCTATCCTTTCTGTACAGCTTATAGCCCTCAATGTGTACTGCCCAGTCGTAGGTAGAGTCCAACCAGGTTTCTTTTAACCCCACTAAGTTGTAAGTGTTTTCTGCAAGCAGGAGCGCTAGTTCATCCTGCTTGTTCCGCATGCTTCTAGCATTAGTGTATAGGCACTTTAGCCCTGTGACTGGCACCTTTGTTGCCCCCGACTCTGATGTCCAATGGGCCCCTTATTGCTTACCTGCTTATTGCTTACCTGTGTTGTACTGCTGGATGTTCCATGGATTGCAGGTTCCTGATGTTCTCCTTCTTCTGCCTCCCTGTCCCCCATCTGAGCTAGTTTAAAACCCGACATAGGAGATCAGCCAACCTGTTGGAAAAAAGACTTTAACCTTTTGCTGAGAGGTGAAGTCCATCATGTCCCAGGAAGTCCCTTGCCAGGAAGTGTGGGTCGTGGTCCAGGAAGCCAAATCCTGTATGATGGCACCAACTTCATTTCAGTTCATTTCAGCGGATTCCCTAACTGATGTCAGATGTAAAGTGAATAACTTTTTTTTGGTGTTCCTAGTAAGGAAAGAGGAAATAGTCAGCTGTGTTAGTTTGAAGTTAGGCAGAAGGTAGGGCAAGGTTTCATAGGCTACAGCCTACTTCATAAGATACTATAAATTGACTTGCAGAAAGCAGGGGTACTAATAAAAAGGAATAAAATAACTTAAATACAAAGGATAGGGGAAGGGGGAACTGCTGAGAGGGGCAAAGGTGAGTGGACTGAAGAGATCAAAATAAAGCAGTTAATTTATGGAGGGACACTGAGATTACAAAGTGGCTTCCTAATAAGTTGATATCACTTGAATATGTTTGCTTTCCTTAGAGATTTTCTCTTGTCTGAGACCAGTCATAAAACTGCCTAAAACTGAGCTAAGGCAGCCTTTTCTCTAGTCTTTTTTTAAAACTGTCACACAGCTTTACTGTTTATTTGCCAGTCAAGGAGATTTGTGGTTGTGGAGAGCCTGACCTCCAGGAAAGGAGAACAACAGACAAGAGAGCATGTGAGATAAACACTGTTGAGTCAGCATAGGAAGAAACGGTGAGGAGCTTGGTATTGTCTCACTGGGCAATTCAAAAGTCTGTCCATGGAGTTATATAGCTGCAAACAAGAAATCAGTGAGAGGGGAATCTGGCCTACAGTGTCCAAACATTAAAACAAAAACATATATTGAGTCAAAAGAAAAACTAGTTGATAAGTTTTTTGTTTTTGTTTCTTTTTTTACTGGGCAGCTGCATCACTGTTGAGAATTACTTAACTGTCCTTGTCCTAAGTGCCTACAGAATGACAGCAGTGTGTGCTTTTAGGCTACACGGTTTTGGGGTCTTTTGTTATGAATTAAGGCTGATAAAGCCTATCTACCTTAAATTATAAATGTTCTGTGTGTTGCATTCTCATGTGCATGTGTTTCTTATTATACTTTGTGTAACTTTACAGATTGTTTTATGGAAGTGTCATGGATTATTTTGTTAAATTCTTAGTCAGGACTGTGCTTTCCTTCATAGGTCTGTTTTATTCCTCCTTTGCTTAAGCTATGAGAGTTAAGCTCAGTTAGTGAACAATGCTGTTATGAAACATAAATATAAAAATTAGGATGGTTGAATTAAAATCATTGTATGCTTTTACAAAAGTGAAGGAGCACATGACTAGAAGAGCCTAGCTACTTATTCTGGAACAAAAGGCAAGGCAGCTCTGCCTTGCAATCTTCTAGCAGGAACAGAGCATTCTAAATTTAAAATTCCATTTTCTATCTTCTGGGGATATGCACAGATTTTATAGTGAAATAAATGGAATTTTATAATGATTATTCAACACATTTGTTTAACTTTATTGGTACCTTACTATCTGCCTGCATTTTCACATACTGCAGTGCATGAACATCTTTTGTATAAGTAAAAATGCCTTAGCATTTCATCATTTTAGAAGTATACTTTCAGAAAATGTCTAGAGAATACCTTGTGATATGAAATATACAGCCTGGCAGAATGCTTTGGAACATTCCTAGTTTGCAATGCACTTAAATACTTTCCAGGGTCAGAGTGCTCTCTTTGTTTGAGTCTGGTGAACCAAACAGGAACACTCAAGGAAAGGGGATGCAGTGCTTACATTAGAACAGACTATTAAATTCTCATTGACTGTGAAATGTTTTGAACTGCCCCTCTGCCCAAAAGAGTTGCCATTTTGAGTGTGTGTGAGGGGTTGTGTGGCAGAAGGCTGGGAAGGGAAGCTAAGGGGAAAAAACTGCTTAGCAGCTAGTTTGTATGACTCGGAGTACTGCCATGGATGGGTATAGCTTGTTCAGGAAGGATAGGCAGGAAAAAAAGGAGGAGGCCCTATATGTGTTCAGAAATGGAAGGAAGATCTATTGAGTGATTCTGGGTAAAGGGCAGAGCAGCAAGGGGGATGTAATGGTAGGCATCTGCTACAGGCCACCAAACCAGGAGGTGGAGGTAGCTGAGGCCTTCTTTATACAACTGATGGAAGCTTCAAATTGCAGGACTTTTTTCTTATTGGAGACTTTAATTATCTAAACATCTGCTGGGAGGGTAGAACAGCAGTGCACAAGCAGTCCAGCAAATTACTGGGGTGTGTTGTGGGTAACTTTTTGGTACAGATGGCAGAGAAGGCAGCTAGGGGGAAGCTTTTCTTGACTTACTGCTCACAAACAGGAAAGAATTAATTGAGAATGTGAAGGTGGAAGTTAACCTGGGTGATATTGACTATGAAATGATAGAGTTCAATATCCAAAGGGGAGGAAGGAAGGGGAGCAGCAAAATAAGGACACTGGATTTCAGGAAAGCAGACTTTAACAGACTTAGAACTGGTGAGCAGGAGCCCAGGCAAGTCTGAGTGGGGGGCAAGGAATCCAGGAGAGCTGGCTGTACTTTAAGGAGGGCCTCTTAAGGGTGCAGGAGCAAACTCCTGATGTGATAGAAGAATTGGAAATGCAATAGGAGACCAGATTGGCTAGACAGCAGTCTTTTCAATAAGTTGAAATTCAAAAAAAGGAAACCTATAAAAAGTAGAAACTTGGTCATAGTACTGGGGGAAAGTATAATTATGGGCACGGAGAGAGAAAATTAGGAAAGCCAAAGCACAATTTGAGACGCGGTTGGCAAGGGACATACAAAGCAATAAACAAGGATTTTACAAATATGTCAAAAGGAAGAGGAAGTCCAGAGTAAAGGTCCCTTATGAAATGTAGAAGACATTCTAGTTATGCAATGAAGGCTGAAGTATTTAATACCTGTGAAAACTGAAGTAAAAAAAAATAGGGGCAGATACCAGATGACAAATGCTGTTGGTAGCAAAGATAGGGAAGGAGACAAATAGCCTAGAGTAATGGCAGAACAGGTTAGGGATTGCATAGAGAAGCTACATCCTTTTCAGTTGGCAGGGCTAGATAGGGTGCACCTAGGATACTTGAAGGCATTGGCTGAGGCAATTTCAGAGCCATTAGCTGTCCTCTTTGAGAACTCAAGGAAGTTGGGTCAGGCTGTGGATGACAGAGCAAATATACTGTCCATCTTTTAAGAAAGTAAAGGAAGATGATCTGGGGATTTACAGAGCAGTCAGCATGCCCTCTGTACCTGAAAAGCTCATGAAGTAGATCTTCAAGGATTCTGTTGTGAAGCACCTGAAGAGAAGGTAATCAGGATTCACCAAGAGCAGGCATGCTCTTGGTGAAGAGCATGACCTACCTGACTTCCTTCTATGATAAGGTACTTTCTCAGGCTCTGTGGATGAGGTGGGGAAGGGCTGTGGATGTGATATACCTGACTTCATCAAGACTTTTGAAACTGCCTAAAGATATTTTCATTAATAAGCTAAGGAAATAAAGACTAAATGAAAGTACTGCAAGGTGGATACATAACTGATTGGATCATCATGTTCAATGAGTAGGCATCAATGACTCAATGTCTAATTGGGAGGAGGTATGAAGTGTGGTTCCCTACGGCATCTGTCTTGCATCTGGTATTGTCTAATATCTTCAATAACGATTTGGATGATGGGAGTGAGAACACACTCCATAAACTTGCGGGTTACATCAAGTGGGGTGGAATTGTAGATACTCTAGGGAGTAGGGCTGAATATGAGCTAACAGTGTGCTCTTGTTGCAAAAAATGTCAATGGCATCTGGGGTTGTTTTAACAGAAGTGTCTCTTGTAAATCAGGGGAAGTGATTCTTCTACACTTTTGAGTACAGGTGAGGCTTCAGGTGAAGTATAGTATCCAGTTTTAAGCCCCACACTTCAAGAAGGATGTGGACAGATTGTAGAGTCCAGTGCAGAACAACAAAAATTATTAGGAACCAGGGAAAGGAGACTTAAAAGGAAAGGCTGAAAAAGCTAGGGTTATTTAGTCTAGGGAACAGAAGACTGTGGTGTCGGGGTATGTTTGTTGGAGTGGGGGGATTTGATAAGTCTTCAAATACCTGAAGGGCAATTACAGAAAGGATGGAGAGATGGACTTTTCTGTGTGGCTGTAGGGGATGGGAGTAGGAATGATGGCCTCAAGCTGCAGCAGGGGAAATTTAGATTGGAGATTGGGAGGAAGCTTCTGACTATGAATGGTCAAGCCTTGGACAAGCTACCAAGAACAGTTGTGGAATCTCCATTCTTGTAAATTTTCAAGAACAGTTTGGACAGATGCTTGGCTGGGATGACTTGGTGATGATCCTGACTTGATCAGGGGTCTGGACTAGATGACCGTGTGAAGTCCCTTCTAGCCCTATGAACCTTGGCTGTCCAAAAATGGAGAACTTTAAATGTGGACAGAAAAACAGAGACCCTGAACAGATCTCTTTTGTGCAGTCATTGTGTTGAGCATATAGGATCTGGGATAGAGCTCAGAGCTGAAATATCTATTGTTGGGGATAGATTTTTTGCTCCTTTTTTTCTTATGAGAGGATCTAAATAATTGCTTTTGAACCAGTATTGCATAATGTCCTGGTTGTGACTCTGCTCACCATCATTTCAGCAAAGACTTAAAAATGTTCTTTATTGTAATGTTTTATTTCCAGGCCTTCCTTAACCTTCATCTTTTCTCAGAAGGTAAGATGTTCTAGGACTTCTATCAGGGTACAGTTAGTAAAGTTAGCTGTAGTACTGTGTGCCACTGCAAACTGGTTGATACTGGCTATGCACCAGCATTTAAACAGGGAAGAGGCATCCAATCTCTGTGTCTCAGAGCATTAGGAGGTGTGCAGGCTGATTGACTGACTTTAAGGGGAGTGAAAAGTATGGGAGATGGCAGCTGGAGGACAACCAAAATAGTATATGTGCGGGCCTACTCCCGATCCCATCCATGTTGCCATGTGCGGGCCGGGAGCGATCCGGGCCCTTTTTCACTCCACGCGGGCTGTGGCCAGCAGCCCAGGCACGCTGGATCGGAGAGAACGGGCGACACGCTAGAATTAGGCACGGACGCGTAATGGTTGATTCAAGATTGTTTACTTACACCGAAGATGGTCGCGGTGTAGGCTGGACAGTTTCTCAGGCACAGCTCCGATTAAATCCTTGTTTGAGGACTACGACAAGCTCGCGTCTCTCTCACGAAGTTTGCTAGGCTCCGTGGATCCTTTTATTCACTCACTCACACGAAGTTTGCTAGGCTCCGTGGGTCCTTTTGCGTGCAGGGAGAGGGATACGTCGAGGATTGCAAACGGTGACGGGGAGAGGCTAGAGGCTGATCAGACCTCTGTTGCCTGCTTGAAATGCGCAGGGTCCGATAGGCTCCGCAGCGCTTAGAGATCTTCACAAGACATGAAGTCTCCTCCTCCTGGTGTTCGTGGAGTCCTCCCTTGCGGGGGTTCTCCTCGGAGTTCTCCAACTTGGGCGGAAACCACTCAAACTTTTTATACGGCTAGCAAGCCAATTGCTAGCCGCCACATGGGAATAATTTAGAAATGGCCAATAGTGGGACACAAATTTGCATGCGGGTGGCAGGAACTTCTTTGCACCGGGGTTTTCTCTTTGCAACTGAGAAATGCACCCTGCAAAGAAAGCTCCTC
>NW_005841858.1:2268350-2275290 GCF_000455745.1 Alligator sinensis
CGGAGCTCGGATGGAAGCTCGCGACCCCTTAATCTAGACGCCATGAGGGGAGGAAACCGGTCGATCGGCACTGGCTCTTCACTCTCCCAAGCATATCGTAGGCATCGGGCACACTCCCGGGTGAGGGTCGGGTTCGCTGCGCCCGCCGGGTTGACTCTGGCGAGGGACACAGTATCGAGGGGCCTGAACAGGACCCGCTCGTCACTCATTATACACCCGAATGCTGCAGGGAGCAAATACACTTCCCTCTCTCTCGGGGCTCCGTCTTCGGAGGCTCCCTCTTCTCCCTTCAGCGAAAGGCGTCCGCTGATAAATCTCTCACCCGTTCCGCCCGCCTGGTGGTAAGCGATATGCGCCTCCAGCTCCTCAAAACTTTTCACTTGGCATTTGTTATTGCGCCAAGGGCACTTCTTAACTAATTCTAGCTCTAGCGGGCTCTCTCCTGATCCCATCCTTGTCGCCATGTGCGGGCCTACTCCCGATCCCATCCATGTCACCATGTGTGGGCCAGGAGCAATCCGGGCCCTTTTTCGCTCCGCGCGGGCTGTGGCCAGCAGCCCGGGCACGCTGGATCGGAGAGAACGGGCGACACGCTAGAATTAGGCACAGACGCGTAATGGTTGATTCAATATTGTTTACTTACACCGAAGATGGTCGCGGTGTAGGCTGGACAGTTTCTCAGGCACAGCTCTGATTAAATCCTTGTTTGAGGACTACGACAAGCTCGGGTCTCTCTCACGAAGTTTGCTAGGCTCCGTGGATCCTTTTATTCACTCACTCACACAAAGTTTGCTAGGCTCCGTGGGTCCTTTTGCGTGCAGGGAGAGGGATACGTTGAGGATCGTGAACGGCGACGGGGAGAGGCTAGAGGCTGATCAGACCTCTGTTGCCTGCTTGAAATGCGCGGGGTCCGATAGGCTCCGCAGCGCTTAGAGATCTTCACAAGACGTGAAGTCTCCTCCTCCTGGTGTTCGTGGAGTCCTCCCTTGCGGGGGTTCTCCTCGGAGTTCTCCAACTTAGGCGGAAACCACTCAAGCCTCTTATACGGCTAGCAAGCCCATCAATAGCCGCCACATGTGGATAATTTCACACAAGCCAATAATGGGGCTCGAATTAGAATACAAATGGCGGGAACTCTTTGCAACGAGCATTTCTTAGCTGCAAAGAAGAAATGCACACTGCAAAGAAAGCTACGAATTGGCGGGAAAATAATTCAGTGGTGCCAAAGCGCACACAAAATCAAAAATCACACCCTTGGGTTGTGACAGTATACAGTACAGATACCCTCAGACTAACTTTATAAACAGTGAACTTATACAATGTTACACCAGAGTATACAATCCATGCTATTCTGTGAGTTTATTATTTAGATTTATATCCCACCCTATTAAGAATGTCTTTTATTGCAAGCCACATTGAGCCTAGCAGTCCACAAAATAAGAAACAGCAGTATACACTCTCTAGTCAGTGTCTCTAGTGGGTTATGGAATAGAGAAAATCCCACACAATTTACTGATTCGTTTTGATGCACTGGCTGGGGGAGTAGTTAGCTGATTGCACGATTTCACAATGATTACACACTTAATTTATACAACACAATTTTATTTTAAAACTCTTTGCTACGTATATAACACTGCTTAGCTTTAAGAAACACCACAAACATTAAGAACACAATAATTGCATATATCAGAAACAATGCTCCGAATGCACTTCCTTCCCAAACAATGCTATAAGAATTAGTGTTACGAAAACAACTACAATTACAACTAAAAGTTAAATTTGAATCAATACTGTTATTTTTCATAATATACTTACAATCCTAGAATTCCGAGAAGCCAAATACCAAAATATGGTTTCATGCCTCAGTAGTACGGTTCAATAGGCTGGCCTCAGCAATACGATTCAATGAGCTGGGCTCAGCAGTGATAGGACTACGTCCCCTTCCTTCAGTCCCTTTCGGGCGCTCCGCGGCTTCAGCGTCAACTAAGGGATTCGTGTTCACGGAGAGGCTTGATTAGGCGATCAATCTAATCTGACCTTATACTTGCGATTCTTCCTTCGTTGTTCTGCAAGTGAAGTCACCTCCAAATTGGGACAGTAAGTTACAGGTTTTTATTGAGTGAGCTGCCGTCATTGGGCTCCTCCTACTCAATTCATCATAACTCCCAAATTTGGGCTCGGATCTTACTCAACAGAAATTACCTTTGTTGAGCATTTTTTAAATTATTCTTGGGGAGACTTCCATATCACTGTAAATACTCTTTTCTTTTTACCAGTCTGGTTAAAAGGCCTTAGGCTTTGATGTCTCGGAATTTAGGACATTTGCTTTCTTTGTAAAAAACTTCTAAAGGTACAATTTAGATTAAGGTTTTAGGCGAAGTCAGGACATTTCGCACAGCTCCAAAACAATGAGCTAGATAAGGAGATAGATCCTATCTTCTTCCTGAAACTGGCTAATGGGCAATCTTTACAAACATTCAAACTATTTCATTCAACATGACAGTCAGTGCCTTTAAAACTCCACCACATCCCATCCACTCCCACTTCCCTGTCTATCACTCAGGAGAGCAAACCCTCCAACCCATTTTGTGTGAAGATAGCTCATGTCAATGTATAGCAACTGCACTTGGTAGAAAATAAATCATGTAGCCAAGCTGAGATTTGGACCATTGTTTTGTAAGGAGAAAAATACAGCTCTTCATGCTGAGGCTCTTGTTTGTGTTTTCTAAATTATTTCTGCTACTTTAAGCTGAGCTCTTCCTCCTAGGCTCATGGCAAATTTGGATATTTTAAAATTATGTTGTTATGCTTGCCTACTTGCCAGGTCTTTCAGATATTCACAGGTCTAAACCAAGGAGTGCTTCCCTTGCTTAAGTAAAGGTAAGAAGAAAAAGCTTTGCTTATTAAGAGCTGTTTAATTTAGTATGGAAAGTAATGAATTGTTAATAAGGAACACTCATTAAATACCCATAAGCTGATTTATTTATAAGGTGATTAGTCCTTTTTTCCTTTCATTGCCTTAACAAATACAGCTTAGTTCAGCCTATTGTTGAATAACTAGAACTACAGTAGACTTAGATAATTTTCCTTACGTTAATAGTAGCTTTCCTCTAGGATGGCTTTCGGTACATAAAGCCAATTTGATACCTTATTATGCATCAAAGCTTTTATTAAATAGGTTTCTTTTTTATGGATTTTAGGGGTTTTTTTAAGCTTTTAAAACTAAGCATGATTATACAAGTTGGATGGAGTTGCAGATGCTCTGGAAGGCAAGGCTAGTATCCAGAATGACATGGATAGACTGGAAAAATGGTCCACAATCAAACAGATGAGATTCAACAAGAACAAATGCAAAGTCCTGCACTTGGAATGGAATAACTATTTATTAACGTAGGCTGGAGAATGAC
The DNA here is from genome assembly GCF_000455745.1 of Alligator sinensis. Classification (NCBI taxonomy): domain Eukaryota; kingdom Metazoa; phylum Chordata; order Crocodylia; family Alligatoridae; genus Alligator; species Alligator sinensis. The sequence continues at coordinate 2,271,758 of NW_005841858.1, forward strand.
TGGCTAGGCTGCAGTATTGCAGAGAAGGACCTGGACTATAAATTGAACAGCTGAGCCAACAGTGTATTCTTGCTAGGCTACAGGACAGCGAAGAAGAACCTGAATACTCTGGTTGAGAATCATTGCTCCAGTCAAAGACCACATGTATTCTTTTTCTGTCTTCAGTCCTTTCACAGGTTTTCAGAAATGAGTATATAAAGTTCTACCCAAAACACATATTCACACATCTAAGCAAGGACCCTAACTTAAAATGACCAGCTAGGAACCAACTGAAAGTCAAGATGCAAAATTGGGTAATTAAATGTGGATTTAACTTTTAGCTACTGTGCTGGGACTTTCAGAGCTGCCCAGGGGAGCCCATTGAAACTCAAGCTCTTTTGGAAATCCTGGTACCAATTTTTCTAATTTTCTGGCCTAACTTTCTGACTCAAGAAGTCTATGGACCGAGAAGAGGCAAAACACTGCTCGAGCTGGTACTGGCAATGGGGGATGACTTAATCAGCGACCTAATGATCGAAGGAAAGCTGGGAGACAGTGACCATGAGCTGATCACCTTCACCATTCACTGTAAAGCAGGCAAATCAGAAGTCCTCAACTGCAGGAAAGCTGACTTTGACAAGCTCAGGAGGCTTGTTAGTGAGGGCCTAAGGGACCACAACCCAAAGGGAAGGGGAGTTCAGGAAGAGTGGTTGCTCCTCAAGGGAGTGATCCTGAAAGCACATGCAATGTCTATCCCATCTCAGAGGAAAGGCAGCAAAAGGGCATAGCAGCCCCCTTGGCTCTGCAGGGAACTAATGGACCTCCTGCAACTAAAAAGAAAGGCCTGTAAATGATGGAAGGCTAGATCCACCCCAAAGGAGGAGTACTGTGCATTGGTCCGGACCTATAAGGAGCGAATCAGGAAAGCCAAGGCTGCAACTGAACTCCAGCTGGCTACACGTATCAAGTACAATAAACAGTCCTTTTTTAGATATGTGGGGAGCCAGAGGAAAAGCAAGGGTAACATTGGACCTCTGCTAAACTATATGAGTCAACTGACAACCTAAGCCCAGGAAAAAGCCAACCTGCTCGATGGGTACTTTGCATCGGTTTTTCACCAGCCCCAAGGGACGGCCCTGCTCAATACAGTATGGGATGGCCAGGGTGAGGGAGAACTGTTACCCTTCATCAGTGTTGACCATGTGAAGGAACACCTTGAGAGGCTGGACACCTTCCAGTCAGCTGGCCCAGAAAGCTTACACCCCAGGGTACTTAAGGAGCTGGCAAGCATCATATCTCTGCCACTGGCATGGATCTTCAAGAACTCATGGTGCTCAGGCAAAGTGCCTAAAGATTGGAAGAAGGCCAATGTGGTGCCTATCTTCTGGGAAGGGAGGAAAGTAGGTCTGGGGAACTACAGGCCCATCAGCCTGACTTCCATCCCTGGGAAGATCTTGGAGAAAATCATCAAAGAGACTATTCTTGACAAACTGGCTGAAGGCAACTTCTTAAGGGATAGCCAGCACGGGTTTGCTGTGGGTAGGTATTACCTGACCAATCTCATCTCCTCCTACGACCAGGTGACATATCACAGAGTAGTCAATAGATGGAAAAACCCTCTGGGCAGCAGTTCTTAGCTGGTAAGGAGTCTCAGCTCTCCAGTGAGGCTGTGATTATGCAAATTACATTAGACAAAGGCAGGAGCAGGATCTCAGGATTCAGGTGGTCAAAGTTGTTTTCTGCTTGGGAAAATATGAAGATTTCATTTCAGAAATCAGCTAAAATTCGATATTGTCCATGTGTCCGGTATCCAGGTTGTAGCCGTATTGGTCTAGAGGAAAAAGCAATCAGGGCAGACAAAGGTGGTATCTTTTATTAGACCAACACAATTTTTGCAAAAACATTTCTTTAATTGTAAGCTTTTGAGCACAAACACCCTTCATCAGGCAAAGAAAAGATTGTAAAAGTTCTCCTGGGCAGAAATGAAAGTTCATATTTCAGCCTGGATACCGGACACATGGAAGGTATCAAATTTTAGCCGATTTAAAAAAAATGAAATCTTCATATTCTCCCAAGCAGGAAACAACTTAACCACTTGAAACCTGAGATCCTGCTCCTGCCTTTGTTTAAGGTAATTTGCAGGAGACCTGAGACTCCTTACCAGCTAACAACTGCTGCCCAGAGGGTTTTTCCATCTATTGACTTCTCTGTGAAATCCTATGAAATATGAACTTTCATTTCTACCTAGGAGAACTTTTACAGCCTTTTCTCTGATGCCTGATGAAGGATGTTTGTGCCCAAAAGCTTGCAATTAAAGAATTTTTTTTTGCAAAAATCTTGTTGGCTTAATACAATATATCACCTTTGTCCACAAACCCTGATTGCTTTTTCCTTAAGACCAATATGGTTACAACCTGGATACCTGTCATATGATAAGAAGAATTTAAGTATTTTTCAGTAACTGGATATCTGCAAAAGGGGAGTAGAGTAATTAACTCTATATTAGTGAATCTATAAATTGAGTTGTAAATGATACTTTTATAAGGTGAATTCCTTTCTGGCTCATTAGAGGGTTAATGTAGAACTAAGGTGGTGCATAATCCTTATGCTGATCCTCTGAGAGGAATTTCTTTTCACAATGGTAAAAGTCTCAATGATACACAAATCAGTGGTAGGGTTTTAGTCGTTGCTTCTTCACTGTAGAGCGGGAGTGTCAAAAACATGGCCCATGGTCCAGACCTGACCCAAGGTGCCACATGATTTCAACCCTCTCTCCCCTCATGCTAGTCCTGGGTCTTAAATTGACCCTACAGGCAGCAAAGGGTGCACACCAGACTGCCTCCATGGACCGGGCCTGGGACATGCACCGCACATGGTGCCCACTCCAGGAACCATCCTGCATGTGTCATGCATGCAGGGCAAGTCCAGGAACTCCCATAGGTGCCAGATCCAGCACTTACTCAGCTGTGCTGGGACTGTGCCACATGCAGCACCCACTGCAGCCAGTCTGGGACCTGTCCAGGACCTGTGCAATGGGTGGCTCATATCCTGGACTGGCCAGAGCAGGCACTAAGGGTGCCTCGCATCCCAGATGAGACAGAACATGTCCTGCAGCTGCTGGATTTGGCATGAGAGAGGGATCCATGGGCCTGATCTGGCCCATGGACCAGTAGTGCACCATTCTTCTGGCCTCATGGGGCCAGGTGAGTTTGATGCACCTGCCGTAGAGTGTGCATAACCTTCTCCCCAACCTCTCTTCTTTATGGAAAGATGAATAGTAACACTCAAAATTGGACTGCAGAAGCACAAGACTACAGTACAATATTAAGGTAAAGTAAGAGTGCACAGACTAAAATGGATGTACTAGACTAGAGAATAGAAAACGTGCATGCCTATATGCTGAAAATATTCAGAAACATTTTGCTTAAAGAACAAAGGCCATGTAAGCATCTCTCTAGATCGGTGGCTCTTTTGAGACTTTAGACACCCTTCCATAACATTTGTGAACTAAGCAGTATCCCATTTGTTTTAAAAAAACTACCCCCCCCCCCCCC